>NC_062232.1:14032888-14168006 GCF_902686445.1 Sciurus carolinensis | reverse complement strand
AAATAAATGAAAGAGTGAAAAACAGAAACTACTCCAACACCTGGAGATTGAACAATATGCTATTATATGATGAATGGATAACAGAAGATATTAGGAAGGAAATTAAAAAATTTTTAGAGGTAAACGAGAACAAAGACACATCATATCAAAATCTCTGGGACACTATGAAAGCAGTACTTAGAGGAAAATTTATTTCATGGAGCGCATTCAATAAAAGAAGAAAAAAATCAACAAATAAACAACCTAACACTACAGCTCAAAGCCCTAGAAAAAGAAGAACAGACCAACACCAAAAGTAGTAGAAGACAGGAAATAGTTAAACTCAGAGCTGAAATCAACGAAATTGAAACAAAAGAAACAATACAAAAAATTGACAAAATAAATAGTTGGTTCTTCGAAAAAATAAACAAAATTGATAAACCTTTAGCCACACTAAGAAAGAGAAGACGAAAGAAAACCCAAATTACTAAAATTCGGAATGAACAAGGAAATATTACAATAGACACGATTGAAATACAAAACATAATTAGAAGCTATTTTGAAAATCTATACTCCAACAAAATAGAAAATTTCGAAGACATCAACAGGATTCTAGAGACATATGAATTGCCTAAACTGAGCGAGGAGGACATACACAATTTAAATAGACCAATTTCAAGTAATGAAATAGAAGAAGTCATCAAAAGCCTACCAACAAAGAAAAGTCCAGGACCAGATGGGTTCTCAGCCGAGTTCTACAAAACCTTTAAAGAAGAGCTCATTCCAATACTTCTCAAAGTATTCCATAAAATAGAAGAGGAGGGAACCCTCCCAAACTCATTCTATGAAGCCAATATCACCCTGATACCTAAACCAGACAGAGACACATCGAGGAAAAATAATTTCAGACCAATATCCTTAATGAACATCGACGCAAAAATTCTAAACAAAATTTTAGCAAATCGCATATAAAAACATATTAAAAAGATAGTGCACCATGATCAAGTGGGTTTTATCCCAGGGATGCAAGATTGGTTCAACATCAGGAAATCAATAAATGTAATTCACTATATCAACAGACTTAAAGTCAAGAATCACATGATTATTTCAATAGATGCAGAAAAAGCATTTGATAAAATACAGCATCCCTTCATGCTCAAAACACTAGAAAAAATAGGGATAGTGGGAACATTCCTTAACATTGTAAAGGCCATCTATGCTAAGCCCATGGCCAATATCATTCTAAATGGTGACAAACTGAAAGCATTCCCCCTAAAAACTGGAACAAGGCAGGGATGCCCTCTTTCACCACTTCTATTCAATATCGTCCTTGAAACTCTAGCCAGAGCAATGAGAAAGACCAAGGAAATTAAAAGGATACGAATAGGAAAAGAAGAACTCAAACTATCCCTATTTGCTGATGATATGATTATATACTTAGAGGAACCAGGAAATTCCATCAGAAAAACGTTTAGAACTCATAAGTGAATTCAGTAAAGTAGTGGGATATAAGATCAATGCACATAAATCTAAGGCATTTCTATACATAAGCAATGAATCTTCAGAAAGAGAAATTAGGAAAACTACCCCATTCACAATAGCTTCAAAAAAAATAAAATACTTGGGAATCAATCTCACAAAAGAGGTGAAAGACCTCTACAATGAGAACTACAGAACATTAAAGAAAGAAATTAAAGAAAACCTCAGAAGATGGAAAGATCTCCCATGTTCTTGGATAGGAAGAATTAATATTGTCAAAATGGCCATACTACCAAAAGTGCTATACAGATTTAATGCTATTCCAATTAAAATCCCAATGATGTACCTTACAGAAATAGAGCAAGCAATTATGAAATTCATCTGGAAGAATAAAAAACCCAGAATAGCTAAAGCAATCCTTGGCAGAAAGAGTGAAGCAGGGGGTATTGCAATACCAGATCTTCAACTCTACTACAAAGCAATAGTAACAAAAACGGTATGGTATTGGTACCAAAATAGAAAGGTGGATCAATGGTACAGAATAGAGGACATGGACACAAACTCAAATAAATACAATTTTCTCATACTAGACAAAGGGGCCAAAAATATGCAACGGAGAAAAGATAGCCTCTTCAACAAATAGTGCTGGGAAAACTGGAAATCCATATGCAACAGAATGAAACTAAACCCATATCTCTCACCCTGCACAAAAATCAACTCACAATGGATCAAGGACCTCGGAATCAGACCAGAGACTCTACATCTTATAGAAGAAAAAGTAGGTACAAATCTTCAACTTGTTGGCTTAGGACCAGACTTCCTCAATGGGACTCCCATAGCACAAAAAATAAAGACAAGAATCAATAACTGGGATAGATTCAAACTAAAAAGCTTTCTCTCAGCAAAGGAAACTATCAGCAATGCGAAGAAAGAGCCTACAGAGTGGGAGAAAATCTTTTCCACTCATACTTCAGATAGAGCACTAATCGCCAGAATCTATAAAGAACTCAAAAAACTCTACACCAAGAATACAAATAATCCAGTCAACAAATGGGCTAAGGAAATGAATAGACACTTCACAGAAGAAGATCTATAAGCAATCAACAAACATATGGAAAAATGTTCAACATCTCTAGTAATAAGAGAAATGCAAATCAAAACCACCCTAAGATTCCATCTCACTCCATTTAGAATGGCGATTATCTAGAATACAAGCAACAACAGGTGTTGGCGAGGATGTGAGGAGAAAGGTACACTCATACATTGCTGGTGGGGCTGCAAATTAGTGCAGCCACTCTGGAAAGCAGTGTGGAGACTCCTTAGAAAACTTGGAATGGAACCACCATTTGACCCAGCTATCCCACTCCTTGGCCTATACCCAAAGGACTTACAATCAGCATACTACAGAGATACAGCCACATCAATGTTCATAGCTGCTCAGTTCACAATAGCCAGATTGTGGAACCAGCCTAGATGTCCTTCAGTTGATGAATGGATAAAGAAACTGTGGCATATATACAATGGAATATTACTCAGCCATAAAGAATGATAAATTTATGGCATTTGCAGGCAAATGGATGAAATTGGAGAATATCATGCTAAGTGAGATAAACCAATCTCAAAAAACTAAAGGACAAATGATATTGTTAATAAGTGGATGATGACACATAATGGGGGGTGGGAGGGTTAGTGTTAGGGTTAGAGTTAGGGTTAGGGAGAGGAAGGAAGGACTGTATAGAGGGAAAAGAGGGGTGGGAGGGGTCGGGGGAAGGGGAAAAAATAACAGAATGAATCAAACAACATTACCCTATGTAAATTTATGATTACACAAATGTTATGCCTTACGCCACGTACAAACAGAGAAACATCATGATCCCATTTGTTTACAATAAAAAAAAAAAAGAACAGGTAGTTAGTGTAGAAATAGGGGATCGGGTCAAATTGAGGAAATGGAGGCCATAAAGCCATCTGCCTCTGGAAGTTGGAGACTGCCCCTGGAAGAATGGAATGTCAAGAATCTCCAGAGCCCATTGATTACCAAATTTACCTGCCTTTATCATGGACTGCAAGCAAGGAGCTGATCATTGGTGCCCCCTGGGCCCTTATCTGCCTGAATCACCCTGGTCCTCCCCCTGCCCATGGTTTCTCACTTAATGCAAAATCAGGCCTAGCCAGTAGGCAAGAAGGAGAGATAAGGGGGGAGAGAACTGGAGAACCAAAGAGACTTTAATCTATAAAAGATGTAGGGTGCACTCACTTCTTGGGCCTTTACAACATCAGCCATGGCCCCCCTCTTCCTGCCGGGAGAAGTCTGTATTATTACCTTTAAATAAAACCTGCTTAATATGCTTGCCTTGGCGTGCTTCTCTAGTGTTCAATCTTCAACATTAGAAGGAGCAGAACTCGACACCGGTAAACGGCGGTAACAGCAGCACATGAATCCTTCTCTAAAATAGACCATATATTATGCCACAAAGCTAATGTTAGCAAATAGAAGAAGATAGAGATAATACCTTGTGTTCTATCGGATCATAATGGATTGAAGTTAGAAATAAATGAAAGAGTGAAAAACAGAAACTACTCCAACACCTGGAGATTAAATAATATGCTATTGTATGATGAATGGATAATAGAAGATATCAGAAGGAAATTAAAAAATTCTTAGAGGTAAACGAGAACAAAGAAACAACATATCAAAATCTCTGGGACACTATGAAAGCAGTTCTTAGAGGAAAATTTATTTCATGGAGCGCATTCAATAAAAGAAGAAAAAAATCAACAAATAAACAACCTAACACTACAGCTCAAAGCCCTAGAAAAAGAAGAACAGACCAACACCAAAAGTAGTAGAAGACAGGAAATAGTTAAAATCAGAGCTGAAATCAACGAAATTGAAACAAAAGAAACAATACAAAAAATTGACAAAATAAATAGTTGGTACTTTGAAAAAATAAACAAAATTGATAAACCCTTAGCCACACTAACAAAGAGAAGGAGAGAGAAAACTCAAATTACTAAAATTCGGAATGAACAAGGAAGTATCACAACAGACACGAGTGAAATACAAAACATAATTAGAAGCTATTTTGAAAATCTATACTCCAACAAATTAGAAAATCTTGAAGACATCAACAGGTTTCTAGAGACATATGAATTACCTAAACTGAACGAGGAGGACATACACAATTTAAATAGATCAATTTCAAGTAATGAAATAGAAGAAGTCATCAAAAGTCTACCAACAAAGAAAAGTCCAGGACCAGATGAGTTCTCAGCCGAGTTCTACAAAACCTTTAAAGAAGAGCTCATTCCAATATTCCTCAAAGTATTTCATGAAATAGAAGAGGAGGGAACCCTCCCAAACTCATTCTATGAAGCCAATATCACCCTGATACCTAAACCAGACAGAGACACATCGAGGAAAAATAATTTCAGACCAATATCCTTAATGAACATCGACGCAAAAATTCTAAACAAAATTTTAGCAAATCGCATATAAAAACATATTAAAAAGATAGTGCACCATGATCAAGTGGGTTTTATCCCAGGGATGCAAGATTGGTTCAACATCAGGAAATCAATAAATGTAATTCACTATATCAACAGACTTAAAGTCAAGAATCACATGATTATTTCAATAGATGCAGAAAAAGCATTTGATAAAATACAGCATCCCTTCATGCTCAAAACACTAGAAAAAATAGGGATAGTGGGAACATTCCTTAACATTGTAAAGGCCATCTATGCTAAGCCCATGGCCAATATCATTCTAAATGGTGACAAACTGAAAGCATTCCCCCTAAAAACTGGAACAAGGCAGGGATGCCCTCTTTCACCACTTCTATTCAATATCGTCCTTGAAACTCTAGCCAGAGCAATTAGACAGACCAAGGAAATTAAAGGGATACAAATAGGAAAAGAAGAACTCAAACTATCCCTATTTGCTGATGATATGATTGTATATTTAGAGGAACCAGGAAATTCCACCAGAAAACTTTTAGAACTCATAAGTGAATTTAGTAAAGTAGCAGGATATAAGATTAATGCTCATAAATCCAATGCATTTTTATACATAAGTGATGAATCTTCAGAAAGAGAAGTTAGGAAAACTACCCCATTCACAATAGCTTCAAAAAAAAATCCTTGGGAATCGATCTAACAAAAGAGGTGAAAGACCTCTAAAATGAGAACTACAAAACACTAAAAGAAATTAAAGAAAACCTTAGAAGATGGAAAGATATCCCATGTTCTTTGAT
This sequence comes from Sciurus carolinensis, assembly GCF_902686445.1. Lineage (NCBI taxonomy): Eukaryota > Metazoa > Chordata > Mammalia > Rodentia > Sciuridae > Sciurus > Sciurus carolinensis. The sequence goes on along the minus strand of NC_062232.1, from coordinate 14,162,292 downwards.
AGGCAGAACTAATATTGTCAAAATGGTCATACTACCAAAAGTGCTATACAGATTCAATGCAATTCCAATTAAAATCCCAATGATTTACCTTACAGAAATAGAACAAGCAATAATGAAATTCATCTGGAAGAATAAGAAACCCAGAATAGCTAAAGCAATCTTTAGCAGGAAGAGTGAACCAGGAGGTATCGCAATACCAGACCTTCAACTATACTACAAAGCAATAGTAACAAAAACAGCATGGTATTGGTACCAAAATAGACAGGTAGATCAATGGTACAGAATAGAGGACACGGACACAAACCCAAATAAATACAATTTTCTCATACTAGACAAAGGTGCCAAAAATATGCAATGGAGAAAAGATAGCCTCTTCAACAAATAGTGCTGGGAAAACTGGAAATTCATATGCAACAGAATGAAACTAAACCCATATCTCTCACCCTGCACAAAAATCAACTCACAATGGATCAAGGACCTCAGAATCAGACCAGAGACTCTGCATCTTATAGAAGAAAAAGTAGGTACAAATCTTCAACTTGTTGGCTTAGGATCAGACTTCCTTAACAGGACTCCCATTGCACAAGAAATAAAAGCAAGAATCAATAACTGGGATAAATTCAAACTAAAAAGCTTTCTCTCAGCAAAGGAAACTATCAGCAATGTGAAGAGAGAGCCTACAGAGTGGGAGAAAATCTTTACCACTCATACTTCAGATAGAGCACTAATTTCCAGAATATATAAAGAACTCAGAAAACTCTACACGAAGAATACAAATATCCCAATCAACAAATGGGCTAAGGAAATGAATAGACACTTCACAGAAGATCTACAAGCAATCAACAAACATATGAAAAAATGTTCAACATCTCTAGTAATAAGAGAAATGCAAATCAAAACTACACTAAGATTCCATCTCACCCCAATTAGAATGGCGATTATCAAGAATACAAGCAACAATAGGTGTTGGCAAGGATGTGGGGAAAAAGGTACACTCATACATTTCTAGTGGGGTTGTGAATCAGTACAGCCACTCTGGAAAGCAGTGTGGAGATTCCTTAGAAAACTTGGAATGGAACCACCATTTGACCCAGCTATCCCACTCCTCGGCCTATACCCAAAGGACTTAAAATCAGCATACTACAGAGATACAGCCACAACAATGTTCATAGCTGCTCAATTCACAATAGCCAGACTGTGGAACCAACATAGATGTCCTTCAACTGATGAATGGATAAAGAAACTGTGATATATATATATATATATATATATATATATATATATATATACACCATGGAATATTAGCCATAAAGAATAATAAAATTATGGCATTTGCAGGAAAATGGATGCAGTTGGAGAATATCATGCTAAGTGAGATAAGCCAATCTAAAAAAACCAAAGGACAAATGATCTCCCTGATAAGCAGATGATGATACATATAGGGGGTGGGAAAGGGGCAAGAATGGAAGAAGGACGGACTCTATAGAGGGATAAGAGGGGTAGAAGGGGTGGGGGGGAGAAAAAATAACAGAATGAATCAAAAACTATTACCCTAGATAAATGTATGATTACACAAATGGTATGCCTCTACTTCATGTACAGAGAAACAAGATGTATTCCATTTGTTTACAATAAAAATTAAGGGCTGGGGAGATAGCTCAGTCGGTAGAGTGCTTGCCTTCCAAGCACAAGGCCCTGGGTTCGATCCCCAGTACCCAAAAAAAAAAAAAGAAAAGAAACTACAATAAAAATTAGTTTTAAAAAAGTGAGATATACATGTGCACACATGTACACTTCACAAAATTTTAGTGTGGTTAAGAATAACTGAAGTGTCAGGCAAAAGTTTTACATTTAACAACAATTATTATTAAAGTAAAAATGCATTTTTTGGTTAAATTTCTTAGGCATTCCTAACTTATTCTGGAAATTAGGAGCCCTAAGGAGAAAATGAGAGTTCCAGAAACAATGTTGAGAATAAAAAAACCAAATGATATTCAAGAAGTAATAGAAAAGACACATTAGGTACTGCCAAAGGCTTTAGACATTCTTAAAACCACTATCCTGCTATTATCTGTGGGTTTTCATATAAGACGATGGGGCAGGAGTTCTGTACACACAGGTTGAAGACTATTTTTTGTTTTTTGGTTTTTTGGGGGGGTTTTTTGCAGCTGTTTCTTTAAGCATGGAATTTGATCTTTAAAATGGCAGCAGAACTGAGAAGTCCACACCTCTCCCGTTTTTTCTGCACATAATATGATAGCAATGATATACCACAATTCTATTTTCCATGCTTTGGAAAAGGACCTGGAAGCTATAAACCACTCAAGTCCACTTCTTAATTCTCACTAATTCTGTTCTAGGCTGTGACCATCATCATGTACAAAAAACATGTGTCAGACTTTATATATACTCTCATCGATGCCTGCTGCTGTTCACAAGAATTAATTTCATTTAAGCATTTAATAAATATTAGGTTCCTACTATGCACTAGGCATTGTTCAAAATGGTCATATGGTTATTATATCAAATCAAGAACATTTTTTTAAAAAAATGTTTTTAGTTGTTGATGGACCTTTCTTTTTATGTATTTATATGCAGTGCTGAGAATCGAACCCAGTGCCTCACACATGCTAGGAAAGTGCTCTACCAATGAGCCATAACCCCAGCCCCAAGAACATTTTATTATTAGTTCAGATTATCTAATCTGAGTGATTGGCAATAAGTAACACTAGAGCATTACCTGAGAAATATTTCTTCTAGATTTCTTCCTTTCACGTCTCATCATTCTGTAAGTGATGTATCTCTTCAAAGGATAATGGCAACAAAACTCAACTCAAAATGGATCAAGGACCTCGGAATCAGACCAGAGACCCTGCATCTTATAGAAGAAAAAGTAGGTCCAAATCTTCAACTTGTTGGCTTAGGATCAGACTTCCTTAACAGGACTCCCATAGCGCAAGAAATAAAAGCAAGAATCAACAACTGGGATACATTCAAACTTAAAAGCTTTCTCTCAGCAAAGGAAACTATCAGTAATGTGAAGAGAGAGCCTACAGAGTGGGAGAATATCTTTGCCACTCATACTTCAGATAGAGCGCTAATTTCCAGAATCTATAAAGAACTCAAAAACTCTACACCAAAAATACAAATAATCCAATCAACAAATGGGCTAAGGAAATGAACAGACACTTCACAGAAGAAGATCTATAAGCAATCTACAGATATATGAAAAAATGTTCAACATCTCTAGTAATAAGAGAAATGGAAATCAAAACTACCCTAAGATTCCATCTTACCCCAATTAGAATGGTGATTATCAAGAACACAAGCAACAATAGGTGTTGGCGAGGATGTGGGGAAAAAGGTACACGCATACATTGCTGGTGGGGTTGAAAATTAGTGCAGCCACTCTGGAAAGCAGTGTGGAGATTCCTTAGAAAGCTTGGAATGGAACCAAGATTTGACCCAGCTATCCCACTCCTTGGCCTATACCCAAAGGACTTAAAATCAGCATACTACAGAGATACAGCCACATCAATGTTCATAGCTGCTCAATTCACCATAGACAGATTGTGGAACCAGCCTAGATGTCCTTCAGTTGATGAATGGATAAAGAAACTGTGGCATATATATACAATGGAATATTACTCCGCAATGAAGAATGATAAAATTATGGCATTTGCAGGCAAATGGATGAAATTGGAGAATATCATGCTAAGTGAGATAAGCCAATCTCAAAAACTAAAGGATGAATGATCTCGCTGATAAGCGGATGAGGACATATGATTGGGGGTGGGAGGGTTTAGCGTTAGGGTTAGGGTTAGGTTTAGGATTATGGTTAAGGAGGGTGGTAAGAATGTAGGAAGGAAGGACTGTATAGTGGGAAAAGAGGGGTGGGAGGGGTGGGGTGGAAGGGAAAAAATAACAGAATGAATCAAACAACATTACCCTATGTAAATTTATGATTACACAAATGGTATGCCTTGACTCCATGTTCAAACAGAGAAACAACATGTATCCCATTTGTTTACAATAAAAAATAAAGATAATGGCAAGAGATAAGTTTGAACAGGTAGGAAGGCACCTTTTCTGACCACACTAAGAAGTTTGAGTTTTATCTGGAGAACATCAGGAAGCCAGCAAAAAAACTGAAGAAAGGAAGGATAATCTTAAAATTAAAAAGAATAGAAAAAAACCCAATTAAAAAAAAAATTAGCCTGGTGCAAGCCTGTAATCCCAGCGGCTCAGGAGGATGAGACGGAGGATAACAAGTTCAAAGCCAGCCTCAGCAACTTAATGAGGCCCCAAGCAACTTAGCCAGACCCTTGTCAAAATAAAAAACATAAAAAGGACTGGGGATGTAGCTCAGTGGTTAAGCGCCCAGGTTCAATATGCCTGGTGCCAAAAAAAAGAAGAAAAGAAAAATCAAAGCTAACGCGGGTAGGACGGAGAAATGAAAACACATTTATAAGCAAATGTGCACATAAATATTCTTAGCAGGATTATTCATAGTGTCAAAAACTGGTAACAAACTAAATGCTTATGAATCAGTGAGTCAATAAACAATGGATGTGGTATAGCCATACAATGTATAGTGGTCAGCAAAAGGGAACAAACTATGAATACATGCTAATGAACCTCAAAGACATTGTTTAGTGAAAGAAGCCAGACACAAGAGGCCCCATATTGTATAATTCCCATTTGTGTGAAATATCTAGAAAAGGCAAATCTATAGACAGAAAATATGTTCATGGTTGCTTAGGGAATTGATGGAGTGGGTAGAGGTGAAAGAGGTTTGGGGACTAACTACAAATGTGCATGAAGGATCACACTGATCTGATGAAAATATCCTAAAACGGATTTATGTGATGGTGACATAACTTGGTAAATTGACTAAAATATCATTGAATTGTACACTTGAAAGTGTGAATCATATGATCCAAACTATGCCTCAATAAAGCTATTTGGATAGAAAAAGAAAGTTGTAACAAGAACTTAATCAGCATAAGCATGTTTGAAGCATTAACTGAGACAACATGCCTGGCTTCTGGTTCCCAGGCCTCTGTTTCTAATTCTCAGATCTTTGGTACCTTCCTGCCAAGCAACATGGTATCCCCTTCAGGCAGGGGCAGCTTGAAGAGCTGAGCTGACTCTGGGTCAAGCTGGCTTTGACCCCAAGTCATTCTGACTGTACATCCTACTTCTAACAAATAGATTTTGTCCTTGAGAACTTTTTGCTCCAGTTCTAACATAAAAGGGCCTCATATTGCTTTTGAGAGACTCCTTCAGTGAACTAAGCACTGATGCTCCCTATTATTGCCCCACTAACACCACTGCTGACCATTTGGGGATAAGACTAACACCTGACATCAGAAAGACTTTGACTGATAAAGTTCTTCTGATGGGACTATAAGCAAGGTCTTCCAGTTGTTGCCCATTAACACACTCAATGATGGAACTGCCTCCTTTCAGATGCAATTGAGTAAGATGGTGGGACACAAAAACATTATGCTCCAGTGGTCCAATTTTTGCAAGGTACTTAACCTCTGATCTTCAGTTCCTTCATCTGTAGAACAAAGAGGAAAATGACATCTGTCTTGTGGGATACATGAGGACAAAATGAGATAATTCATGTAAACTGCTCAGGACAGTGCCCAACACATAGTACGTACACATAGTAGGTGTGTCTGGTTCTATGCACGAGTTCCTTTCTGTTTGGGTCAAAAGACCTCTGTCTCTCTGGGTCCTGGAACGTGACACAAGTCACCAAACAGATGTATAAGTGCTATCCCTAGAATAACTGGTAACACCAACAATGGTAAGTCATGTTGATAGTAGGTACCCTTGATATGATCTGATGAGAATGACGTTTTATCTCTGTGATCTTCCTTCCCAAAACCCAAAACCACAGCTAATAGTGAGAAAAAGAGAAGACAAATTCCAAATGAAAGACAGTACAAAACACCTGATCAGTTCTCATTAAAAGTGCCAAAGTCATCAAAAACAAGGAAATCAAGAGAAACCTAAAGAAAAAGATGGACTAAATGTAATACAGTACCTTAGTTGGGATCCTGGAATGGAACAAGAACATTAAATGAAAAAACTAAGGAAATCTGAATAACGTATGGACTACAGTTAATAATATATCATTATTTGTTCATTAATTTTAACACATGTATCATACCAATGTAAGATGTTACTAATAGGGAAAGCTGAGGGTGAGATAAATAGAACTCTGTACTATCTTCACAACTTTTCTGTAAAGTTAAGTCTATCCTAAAATAATAATTTTATGTAAAAAGAACACAAAAAGTTTGTTACCTATGCATGTATGGAGCTATTTCTAAACTCTATTGATCCATTTATCTTTATACCAATACCACATTGTCTTTCTTTAATTACTAGAGCTATACATCTTGAAATCAGATAGTGTTAGTTCTCCAAGTTTGTTCTGCTTTTTCAACACCGTATTGGCTATTCCAGGTCCTCCGCATTTCCATATGAATTTAGAATTAGCTTGTTCATTTTTGTTTAAAAAAGCTGGCTGGGATTTTGATTGGAATTATGTTGATAATATTGACCAAGAAATTGGGAATAATTAGTGATAACTGACATCTTAACATTATTCAGTCTTCTAACCCAAGGACACAGCATAGCTCAAGGCTTAATTAGATCTTTTAAAATTTCCCTCAGCAATATTTTGTAGCTTTTAGAGCGTATGACTTGCAAATCTTTTGTCACATTCATCACAGAATATTTTATTTTTTGAAGCCATTTTAAGTAGTATTGCTTTTTAAATTTCAAATTGATTGTTGCTAGTATAGCAAAGTAAAATTAACTTTTACATATTGATCTTGTATCTTGCAAACTTGCTAAACTCAGTTCCAATAGTTCTTTTGTAGATTCTATCAAGTGTTCTGCACACATGAGCATATCATCTGTAAATACAGTTTTTCTTCTTCCTTTCCAATCTGGATGCCTTTTTTTCTTTCCCTTGCTTGATTGTATTGGCCAGAGCTGTAGGTGTGTCATAAATGCTCTTTATTAGGTTAAGGAATTTTCCTTCTATTTCTAGTTTGTTGAGAAGTTTTATCAGAAATAATCTACAGAGGTAATCATAATTTTTCTTTTTTGTTTGTCAATCAGGTTAATTACATGGAACGATTTTCATATATTAAACCAAACTTTGGCAATTCCTTGGACAAATCTCCCTTGGTCATAATGTATTTTTTTAGAATATATTGTTGGGTAGAATTTGTGATAAATTTATGATGTGTCAGTGTAATTTTCTTTAAGTTTCTTATGCTTGGGTTTCATTGAGATTTTTCAACCTGTAAGATTATAGTTTTTATTAAACCTGGGAAATGTTTGCCCATTATTTCTTCAAATATTTCTCATGTCACCTTCCATTGAACACTCCAATTACACACATATATATTAGAACTCTTGAGGTCCTTTCATAGCTCACTGATACTCTGTTCATTTTCAAACAAAAATTCCCCGTGTTTCATTTTGAATAGTTTCTATGTCCTCTAGTTCAGTGATCTTTTCTTCTATAATGCCTAACCTGCCATTAATCCTATTCAAATATTTTTCATCTCAAATATTGCAGTTTTCATATCTAGAATTTTATTTGGATCTTTTTCTATTGTCCATGTCTCTTTAACTTTGAACGTATGGAATTCTGTTGCAATAAGTGTTTCAATAACCTTGTTTGCCAGTTTTAACATCTGTGTTTGGGATCAGTTTCAATTGTTTGATTTCTCTGTTCATTATGATATTTTCCTGCTCCTTTGCCTGCCTGTCAATTTTTGGTTGGATGCCAAACACTATGAATTTCACTTTTTTGGGTGTTAGGTATCTTTGTATTTCTATAAATATTCTTGGGTTTCATTCTGAGATGCAGTTAATTGAAAACTGCTTTATCAATTTTATTTATTTTTTCAAAGAACCAACTATTTATTTTGTTAATTTTTCCGATTGTTTCTTTTGTTTCAATTTCGTTGATTTCGGCTCTGATTTTAACTATTTCCTGTCTTCTACTACTTTTGGTATTGGTCTGCTCTTCTTTTTCTAGTGCTTTGAGCTGTAGTGTTAAGTCGTTTATTTGTTGATTTCTACTTCTTTTTTTGAATGCACCCCATGAAATAAATCTTCCTCTAAGTACTGCTTTCATAGTGTCCCAGAGATTTTGATATGATGTGTCTTTGTTCTCGTTTACTTCTAAGAATTTTTTATTTCCCTCCTGATGTCTTCTGTTATCCACTCATCATATAATAGTGTATTATTTAGTCTCCAGGTATTGGAGAAGTTTCTGTTTTTTATTCTGTCATTTATTTCTAATTTCAATCCATTATGATCTGATAGAGTACAAGGTAGTATCTCTATCTTCTTGTATTTGCTAACAGTAGCTTTGTGGCATAAAATATGGTCTATTTTAGAGAAGGATCCATGTGCTGCTGAGAAGAAAGTGTATTCGTTCTTTGTTGGATGGTATATTCTATATATGTCCGTTAAGTCTAAATTGCTGATTGTGTTGTTGAGATCTATAGTTTCTTTATTCAATTTTTGTTTGGACGATCTATCCAGTGGTGAGAGAGGTGTGTTAAAATCGCCTAGTATTATTGTGTTGTGGTCTATTTGATTTCTGTAATTGAGAAAGAGGGAGAAAACTCAAATTACTAAAATTCGGAATGAACAAGGAAACATCACAACAGACACGAGTGAAATACAAAACATAATTAGAAGCTATTTCAAAAATCTATACTCCAACAAAACAGAAAACCTCGAAGACATCAACAAATTTCTAGAGACATATGAACTACCTAAACTGAACGAGGAGGACATACACAACTTAAATAAACCAATTTCAAGCAATGAAATAGAAGAGGTCATCAAAAGCCTACCAACAAAGAAAAGTCCAGGACCAGATGAGTTCTCAGCCGAGTTCTACAAAACCTTTAAAGAAGAGCTCATTCCAATACTCCTCAAACTATTCCATGAAATAGAAGAGGAGGGAACCCTACCAAACTCGTTCTATGAAGCCAATATCACCCTGATACCTAAACCAGACAGAGACACATCGAGGAAAGAAAATTTCAGACCAATATCCTTAATGAACATTGATGCAAAAATTCTCAACAAAATTTTAGCAAATCACATACAAATATATATTAAAAAGATAGTGCACCACGATCAAGTGGGTTTTATCCCAGGGATGCAAGGTTGGTTCAACATTCGGAAATAAATGTCATTCACCATATCAATAGACTTAAAGTTAAGAATCACATGATTATTTCAATAGATGCAGAAAAAGCATTCGATAAAATACAACATCCCTTCATGCTCAAAACACTAGAAAAAATTGGGGTAGTGGGAACATTCCTAAACATTATAAAGGCAATCTACGCTAAGCCCATGGCTAATATCATTCTAAATGGTGAAAAACTGAAAGCGTTCCCCCTAAAAACTGGAACAAGGCAGGGATGCCCTCTTTCACCGCTTCTATTCAACATCATCCTTGAGACTCTAGCCAGAGCAATCAGACAAACCAAAGAAATTAAAGGGATACGAATAGGAAAAGAAGAACTCAAACTATCCCTGTTCGCTGATGACATGATTATATATTTAGAGGAACCTGGAAATTCCACCAGAAAACTTTTAGAACTCATAAGTGAATTCAGTAAAGTAGCAGGTTACAAGATCAATGCTCATAAATCCAATGCATTTTTATACATAAGTGTTGAATCTTCAGAAAGAGAAATTAGGAAAACTACCCCATTCACAATAGCATCGAAAAAAATAAAATACTTGGGAATCAATCTCACAAAAGAGGTGAAAGACCTCTACAATGAGAACTACAGAACACTAAAGAAAGAAATTCAAGAAAACCTTAGAAGATGGAAAGATCTCCCATGTTCCGGGATAGGCAGAATTAATATCGTCAAAATGGCTATACTACCTAAAGTGCTATACAGATTCAATGCAATTCCAATTAAAATCCCAATGATGTACCTTGCAGAAATAGAGCAAGCAATTATGAAATTCATCTGGAAGAATAAAAAACCTAGAATAGCTAAAGCAATCCTCAGTAGCAAGAGCGAAGCAGGGGGTATTGCAATACCAGATCTTCAACTCTACTACAAAGCAATAGTAACAAAAACGGCATGGTATTGGTACCAAAATAGACAGGTAGATCAATGGTACAGAATAGAGGACACGGACACAAACCCAAATAAATACAATTTTCTCATACTAGACAAAGGTTCCAACAATATGCAATGGAGAAAAGATAGCCTCTTCAACAAATGGTGCTGGGAAAATTGGAAAACCATATGCAATAGAATGAAATTAAACCCCTATCTCTCACCCTACACAAAACTCAACTCAAAATGGATCAAGGACCTCGGAATCAGACCAGAGACCCTGCATCTTATAGAAGAAAAAGTAGGTACAAATCTTCAACTTGTTGGCTCAGGATCAGACTTCCTTAACAGGACTCCCATAGCACAAGAAATAAAAGCAAGAATCAACAACTGGGATAGATTCAAACTTAAAAGCTTTCTCTCAGCAAAGGAAACTATCAGAAATGTGAAGAGAGAGCCTACAGAGTGGGAGAATATCTTTGCCAACCATACCTCAGATAGAGCGCTAATTTCCAGAATCTATAAAGAACTCAAAAAACTCTACACGAAGAATACAAATAATCCAATCAACAAATGGGCTAAGGAAATGAACAGACACTTCACAGAAGAAGATGTACAAGTAATCAACAGATATATGAAAAAATGTTCAACATCCCTAGTAATAAGGGAAATGCAAATCAAAACTACCCTAAGATTTCATCTCACCCCAATTAGAATGGCGATTATCAAGAATACAAGCAACAATAGGTGTTGGCGAGGATGTGGTGAAAAAGGAACACTCATACATTGCTGGTGGGGTTGCAAATTAGTGCAGCCAATCTGGAAAGCAGTGTGGAGATTCCTCAGAAAGCTTGGAATGGAAACACCATTTGACCCAGCTATCCCACTCCTTGGCCTATACCCAAAGGACTTAAAATCAGCATACTACAGAGATACAGCCACATCAATGTTCATTGCTGCTCAATTCACCATAGCCAGATTGTGGAACCAACCTAGATGCCCTTCAGTTGATGAATGGATAAAGAAACTGTGGCATATTTATACAATGGAATATTACTCCACAATGAAGAATGATAAAATTATGGCATTTGTAGGCAAATGGTCGAAATTGGAGAATATCATGCTAAGTGAGATAAGCCAATCTCAAAAAACTAAAGGACGAATGATCTCGCTGATAAGCGGATGAGGACATATAATGGGGGGTGGGAGGGGCTAGCATTAGGTTTAGGGTTAGGTTTAGAGTTAGGCTAAGGAGAGCGGTAAGAATGAAGGAAAGAAGGACTGTGTAGAGGGAAAAGAGGGGTGGGAGGGGTGGGGGCGAGGGGAGAAATAAAATAAACATCATTACCCTATGTAAACGCAAAAAAAAAAATAAAAAAATAAAAAAATAAAAAATAAAAAAAAAAGAAAACTGCTGTACCTTTTCAGGTCTTGCTTTTAATATTTGTAAGGCAGAATCAGAGCAGTGTTTACTCTTAAAGTTAGTTATTTTCCACCACTGAGGCAAAGCCCTTTGGAGTACTCTACCCCATGTCCTACATTACGAGATTTTCCACACTCATTAGTGGGATAAGGCCTTATTTTAGGAAGTCCTGTATGGTTGTTTCCCTGGTCTCAGGAAGTTTCCTCATGTACATGCACTGCTCAGTCCCCTGCTGAATACTTAAAAGGAAATCCTCAGCCAGTCTCCAGAGTTCCTTCCCACTGTCTTTTCTCCAATACTATGTCCTATAGACTCTAACCACACTGATCTCGCAATTTAGGGATTCTTCTGGGCCTTGCCTGAATTTTCCCTCGCTACACAACACAGCCTGTAAACTAACCTAAGGCAGTAAGCTGGGATAATGTAGGACTCATCTCATTTGTTTCTTGTATCTCCAGGATAATTGTCCTTTATTGCCTGATACCCAGTATTTTGAAAACTGTAGTTTCATACAGCTTGTGTTTTTATTTTTGTTGTTTTAGTTGTTTCAGGCAGGAGAATAAATCTGGTCCTTGTTATTCTCTCAGCCAGAAAAAGAGTTGCCTTCAGGTTTTAATTTACTTTGAAAATCTTTTGCTAGCAGGATAATAAAGATGAAAAACACTTTTATTTTCCAACTCAGTCTGCTGCTCTGGCCCCTTTATATTCCTCTTAAATTCTGCTTGCAAACTGAATAGTTTTTACTTCAGCTTATCTCTCTTTTCTAGTCCTCTATTATATACTAGCTGTTACCTTCAACATTTTGCATGGAGATATCCTTATCAAATCAAAAGTTCTTTTAAGAGTCTTTTCCATCTTCCATGCTAACAAAGATCACAGTTTTGGAATTTGGTTGTTTTGTTGTTGTTTTGCGGCCTACTATAGCAGTTTCCTAACTAATTTGCCAACCTCTGCTTTGATGCCTTGTTCCAAAGCCAATGACACATGTATTAGTCAGGGTTCTCTAGAGGAACATAATCAACAGGAAGTATAATTATAAAAAGTGAATTTATTAGATTGGCTTACACAACCAGAAGCTGGATAGTCCAAATGACTGTCTACAGGCTGGAGAGCTGGAGGAAACAGTAGCTGTGCAGTCCAAGAGGTGGAAGCCCCAGAACAAGAGGGATCAACAGTGCTACCCTAGTCTGAGACCAAGGCTTCTGGAAACTACCTGGAGAATCACTGGCAGAGTCCGCTTTGGAAGAATGAAGAAGCAAAAGTCCAATATCTTCAGACAATCACAGCGGCAATCAAAAACCCGTTCAAGAAGAGTCGAGCTTGCATCTGCGTCTGCTTCCTTGTTCTTCCAACTTTTATTCCATCTAAGCCACCATCCTATTGGGTGGTGCTGCCCACACTTAGGGAGGGTCTCCACTTCAGTTCAGTATCCCACATTCCAATCATTCCTAGACACGCCCTCATCAACACACCCAGAGGCCTCTTAATCATTGGCATCTCTTAATCCAATCAAGTTGACAATTCAAATTAAACATTACAACACATATTTTAGCTTTCTGTTAGGACAGAGTCCCATTTGTAGATATCAATTTCCTTATCATTTAGTTCTTGATACATTATAAGCTGCCCCTAAATTTTCATATCTTAAAACAATAATCGCTTTTTTGGACATAACTTTATACACCAGCAATCTGGGCTAGGTTTCAGTTTAGCAGTTCTTCTGGCCTGGATCAGGCTCAGGTAACCTCAGTTGAACTCACTCATTCATCTCCAGCTAGCTTGTGGGTTAGCTCAAAAGGTGGGTTACTCAAAGGTGAATTCAGTCAGGATGATTAAGCCTTCCTTCAGAACCTGTTTGTTTAGTTGGAAATGCTTCTAAAGAACTGAAACCTGTTTTCCCCATTGGGTCAATTAATCAATTTATGCCGATCATAATTATTGTTGTGTTCATGCTTAAATCTACTATATTACTACTACTGACTTCTTAAAATTATTATTCCATTTCTTCTTCCATAAATTGGAAATCATATACTATTGTTTAAATCAATTATTCTAGATATCATAACTTTTTTTTTTTTTTTTGGTAATAGTGGGGATTGAACCCAGGGGCACTCTACACTGAGCTACAACCCATCCTTTTTGAGACAGAGTCTCACTAAGTTGCCAAGGATGACCTTGAACTTATGATCCTCCTGCCTCAGCCTCCTAAGTGGCTGGAATTACAGGTGTGTACCACCACACCCAGCATTATAACATGTATTCTTGATTTATTACAATCTAATATTAATTGTTGCTTTTTACTGTTTCTGGAAAATTAACAGATTTTAGAACTTTGACTCCATTTATTCTTTTCAACTTATGAACCATTGTTATCATTTAGTCACTGTATATTTTACCTCTTATAAGAGGTTATTATTCATTTATATTTTACCCACACATTTGCCACTTTGATGCTCTTCATTCCTTCAAGAACTTCTGGGTTTCCAAATACAGTCAGATTAGCATACCCAAATAGAGGTGGTGGGTGTAGGTCCCAAGAAGGATCAGTAATGCCTTGCAAGGTGGCTACCTCAGGGGAGGCCATTACAGGTCCTTCAGGCAAAAGGGAAGAGCAATTTCCTTAGGCAGAGGTAGAAGGGTGGCTTCTCCTGGAAAATAAAATGTACGTTAGAATCTGCCCATAGGATCTCATCTAAATTTGGGGATGTCATTCCTTCCCAATGAATGATCCCTGACTGTAACAAAAAAGAGTGTCTTGGCCTTTTTTTGTGTTGCTATAGTGAAAAACCACAGCCTGAGTAATTAATAAACAATAGAAGTATACTTGCCTCATGGCTCTGGAGGCTGAGAAGTCCATCATCTGGCAAGGGCCTTTCTGCTGCACCAAATGTGGTGGAAGGACAAGAAAGCACATATGAAACAGAGAGGAAAATAGGGCCAAACGTCCTTTTAATCAGTATATATCAGGATAACAGTATTCATTCATTCATGATGGCAGAACCCTCATGACATAATCACCTCAACGCTGCTACAACGGAAATTAAATTTCAACAAGATTTTTGGATGGAACAGTCAAATTATGGCAGTGACCTTGTGAGGTTGGTAATTTAATTTGTGTTCAACCAACTCCAGGATTAGACTTTGGGTTTGGCTTTCAGAAATTTCAACCCTGTGGCTATAGGAGATAAGGGTTTCTTTCAGGTCCTTTTTGAAGTCCTTAAGCTGAGAACTTAAAGTCCTGTACTTCTCCAAGTTCTTTAGCAAGTAACCAACCAATTCATCTTACTTAGTTTGACAAAGATATTCTAAGGTAGCAAATATTTGGTCTTCCAGAGTCTTGACTTGTATAAGTGCTTGATTGAAGGTGATAATTTAAGTAACTTTTGCTGCTCTGTGCAAGGGACTAAAAGTACTCCTCTTTATCACTGGAAAGGTTACTGGTGCCTTTAAATATAATCAAATTAGGGAACTAATGCCAGAAAACCTAGGACAAATTCAGAGCACTCATTCTTAAGACTTTGTTGTTCTGGAACCACTATCAGTATCAAATTCTGTATCAGTGTTCAACCAGAGGTAGAACCAGTAGGAAATATATAGTCAGGTGCTGCATAACTATGTCCCGGCCCGCAGGACATCAACGAGGACGGCAAACCTAAGAGAGAAGGAATGAAGGGACAAGAGACGCAGGGAGAGACAGCAAGACAGGAATTCTGATCAAGCTGCAAATTTTTATTGTTCTCACGGGTATTTATGCTGAGGGAATGAGGGGTATGACGAGGTGCAGCCTGGTTGGTTGTGTTCTTCTGCTGGGTTCCTGATAGGGTGCAAATTCGCGCTGGCGGGAAGGTGAAGTTCGCGCCGGCGGGAAAGTGTAGTCCCGGAAGAGAAGCCGTGGGCGCCATAGGCGCCATACTGTCAGAATTATCAGCCAGGAGGGGGGGGAGGGGCGCTGCTGCTTATTGTAAAGGTCAGAATGTTCTCAGAATGAGAACTTCTTGGTCCCTGACATTTCCCCCTTTCTTATATAAAATTATTGACCATTTTTCGATAGCCATATTTTAAGGGGGTGATAGAGGTTATGTGGCGAGACGGGGGCACAGCTTGCCTGAACAGGTATAGGGCTGGAGTGACAATCCCTCGGGAACTGCGCCTGTCTTAGGTTGTCCGTGGCAGAGCAACATCCTTACCCGTCATTGGATAATGAGGCTCTGGCCCTCATTTCCTGTCTTAGGTTGGTATGAGCTCTCACGAATCTTACCCGTCATTGGCTGTCCAGTTCAGCTCACAGGGGTGATGGTCTTTTAAGATCACCATCGCGATCCATCATCTCCAGTCGATGGTAATGAACCTGAATAGGTTTCGCCTGTATAGCCTCAATTTGAGCTTTAAGAAAAGCCATGATCTTGTTGAATATCAAAGGACCTATAGATACAATAAGCAGCAAGCAAAGGAGGGGACCTAGGAAGGGAAGGAGATAGGGAAGGAGTCCACTGAATCCAGTCCATAGTGGATTATCAGCCAGTGCTTGTCGGCGTTTTTCTAAGTCTTCCTGCAGCTGTTTGATCTTGTCCTTAACAATTCCTGACTTGTTGGCATAGAAACAGCATTTTTCCTGCAAAGCCAGACAAATGCCTTCCTGTTCGGCAGTTAGAAGGTCTAAACCTCTCCTATTTTGTAGGACCACTTCTGCTAAGGAATCCACCTGATCTTGAAGATCTTGTATGGTGCTTGAGAGTACATCAGAAATCAATTGTCTGGATATGATAGAAGCTACCTGAGCAGGATAGACAGCAATAACTTTAGAGGATGTGGCGGGCAAATGAACCCAGAGCAAGGGGCAACCCTTATTTTTAAAATGTGGATCCCGCTGCCAGAATAGTCCCGTGGGTGTATGAGGGGTGTGTAATATAACCAAAACCAAAGGAAGGTTATAAGATATTTGTGTAACAAATTGTTGAGCGATGGCTTCTGTGACTTGAATTAATGCTTGCCGTGCCTCGGGAGTAAGCTCTCGAGGAGAAGAAGGGTCAGAATCTCCCCTTAAAATATCATTAAGAGGCAAAAGCACATAGGTGGGTAGTTTTAAATATGGTCTTAGCCATTGGATATCCCCTAGTAGTTTTTGGAAATCGTTAAGAGTGTGGAGATGGTCCACACGCAATTGTATATTAGGGATTTGAATTTGATTAGTTTGAAGTTTGAGGCCCAAGTAGGTGTAGGGGTCCTGTGTTTGAACCTTATCAGGGGCTATCTGAAGTCCCAAGGCAGTAAGGGCTTTATAGAGATCCAAATAACAATTGTTAAGATCATAGGTATTAGGTGCAGCAATTAACAAATCATCCATATAATGTAATATATAAACTTGTGGCCACCGCTCTCTCACAGGGTCTACTGCTTGAGCAACATATTTTTGGCAAAGACTAGGGCTGTTAGCCATACCCTGGGGAAGGACCTTCCATTGAAATCTTTGCGTAGGGCCCTGAAAATTGATGCGGAGGAGGCTGAAAGCAAAATAGGGTCTGTCATCAGGATGTAAAGGAATAGTAAAAAAGCAATCTTTTAAGTCGATGACCATTTTATAATACTCCCTAGGAATAGCTACCGGTGTAGGGATGCCTGGCTGTAATGCCCCCATCGGGCGCATAACCTTATTGATAGCGCGCAAATCCTGTAAAAGGCGCCATTTGCCTGATTTCTTCTTAATAACAAAAATAGGAGTATTCCAGGGTGAGGTTGAGGGTTCCACATGGCCGGCTGTCAACTGTTCCTGTACTAACATGGAGGCAGCCTCTAATTTTTCTTGGGTAAGGGGCCACTGATCCACCCACACAGGAGTTTGAGTTTCCCAAATAATTTTGTCTGCATGGGGTACAGGAGGGTCAGGGACCGACACTAAAAATCCAAATACCCAAGTCCAAATTTGTCTGTTTTTTGTATGGGCTGTACAGGCTCAACCTGTCCTTGTCCTAGCCTCCCAAGGCCTGTACCAGGGATAAAGCCCATACGAAGCATTTGATGAGTGACTAAAGAGTCGGGACTAGCAAGAATAACTTTCATTTGGCTTAGAATGTCTCATCCCCAAAGGTTGACAGGGAGATCAGGAACAACGAAGGGGGTAACGGTTCCTTTATTCCCTGTGTTATCTTTTGTGTCAGTCCAATTAAGCACCCTGGAGCTAACTAAGGGGTTTCTTGACTGCCCTATTCCTTTAAGGTCAGTTAGTGATGAGGTGAGGGGCCATTCTGATGGCCAATATTTTTGAGAAATAACTGTGGCGTCTGCACCAGTATCTAGGATCCCTTGGAATTTCTTTCCTTCAATAAATAAGGTAAGAGTGGGTCTTTTGTGGGAGATAGGTTGGACCCAATACACATCAGAGGAACCTAAAGAGGCTGTGTTTCCTGGTGAATTTCCTGAATTGAGGGGAAGGAGTATTAATTGTGCAATTTTTGTTCCTGCAGGGATGGCAGCTACTCCGTTAACAGCTGTGGCCAGTATTTTAATTTCTCCAGTGTAATCATCATCAATGATGCCAGGGAAGACCTGAACACCTTGTAAGGTGGTAGGAGCTCTCCCAAGAATAAGAGCACACATATGAGGTGGAGGGGGGCCTACAACCCCAGTGGGTATTATTTGAGGTCCTTGCATAGAGTCTAATATTGTATCGGTGGAGGCACAGAGGTCCAATCCTGCGCTGCCTGGGGTAGCACTGTTGGAGGGAGGTGATTGTGGAGAAGGACAGGGAGCCTGGATTGGGTTGGGAGTCTGAGAGGGAACAAACCTTATTGCCCCTGGGTTTGCTCTGGGGGTGGTCGGGGCCAGGGGCTGGCCCCGAGAGGAGTTTCCCGAGAAGTTAGAGGGAATAGGCTGTCCAAGGGCATTGGTCTTGGATCTACACTCCTTGGCCCAGTGGCGACCTTTACCACATTTAGGGCAAAGGGTGAGCGGAGGTGGTTTAGTCCTTGTTTGAGGAGATATGGGTCCTTGACCCAGTTTCCCTGTTGGGCAGTCTCGCGCAAAATGGCCAGGTTGTTTGCAAGTAAAGCAAGTACGTGGGCCAGGGTGGTGAAGGGCCTTGGTGAAGGCGGCACCAATGGCGAGACCCATGGCATGGGCTGTTCCTACCCCGGCACACAGCCTAATGAAGTCAGAAAGGTCCCCTTTATCTTTGTGGGGCTGAAGAACATCTTGACATATTGGGTTGGCATTTTCAAAGGCAAGATATTTTACAAAGGAGCTCTCGTTTTCACTTGGTCCAAGTAAGCGCTCCGCAGTTAGATTAAGCCGGGCAACAAAGTCACTGTAAGGCTCGTCAGGACCCTGACGAATTTTTGCTAGGGAGGTGGTGGCCGAGCCCTTTTGAGGGAGCCGTCTCCAAGCATGCAAACCAGCAGTTTGAACCTGTGCTAGGAGCCCAGTAGGAAAGCGTGCCTGTTTAGGGTTAGTATCAAATGGCGCATTACCCACTAGTTTAACATAGGTCCAGGATTTAGAGGAAGCCTTGGTTGAATTTTTTTGGGCAGTTTCCTGACAGTATTCCCTAAAGTCTGCGTTCCACAACAGGAAGTCACCCGCACTGAGGGTGGCTCGGGCCAAAAATTTCCAATCATTAGGGGTGAGCCACTGTGTACTATGGTTCTCTAGCAAGGCCAGTGTATAAGGTGCAGTGGGGCCATACTGTGTACAAGCCTTTTTAAGTCTTTCAAGAAAGCGGAGGCTCAGCCTTTTATAAGAACCAAGGGCTCCACTCTGTCCAGAGGTGGGCTCCTCCTCATCCCCTGATTCCTGGTCCTCCTCTTGTTCCCTCTCTGGTTCTACCTCTTGTTCCTCCCCTGATTCCTCTTCCTGACTTCCTTTTAAATTCTCTGCTTCAGTTTGTGCGGGCTGATCTGCTTGACTGCGAGTGACTGGAAAGGCAAGAACAGGCTGACCACGTGGTTTCACCTTACGAGTATTGAGGGGTCTTGGGCCAGTTTGTGTTAACTCCGTGCCCAAGGCCAGTGAGCGAAGCTCGGCATCAAGGGCTTTTAGTTCTTTTAAAAGTTGGATTTGTTCCCGCCTATGTTGGAGAGACTCGCGTAAAGGGGTTAGATTAGGCAAGGGAAGTGGGGAAAAAATGTCTGGGGGGGCAGTAGGTCCCTGAGGGCCGGAGCATGAAAGGCAGGGGGTGTATAAGTGGGAAGTGGATTTTTAAGAGGTGGCAGGTCTGGAGAATGGTGTTGAGCCGCTGCCTCCTCCAGGGTAGCCTCCTCCTCTGGGGTCACGTCATCATAGGGATTTAAAACCGGATAAATCTTAGGGGGACTTTTAGGGGACTTTTTTGGTAAGGTGGGGTCTGGGAGGTTCCCGGGGTCTGGGAGGGTCCCAGGGTCCTGAGAAGGCTGAATAGGGGGCATATGAATACTAACTGAAGGGCATGCCAATGGGGGGCGAGAGGTGGATTGCATTGCCTGCTCCCCAATCTTTACAAGTTTTAAAGTACCACTGTCAAAGGGTGAGCTTTTAAGAATCTCATTAATTAAATTCCAATAAGAAAAGGCAGTGACAGGCACCTTTTGAGGACCAAAAGTCTCATAATAATCTTTGAGGCAGTCTCCTACTCTGAGCCACCTTTTACCATCAATTGACCCCTCGAGGGGAAACCAAGGACACAAATCCTCTATGTATGAAAAGAATGATCTTAAATCCTTTTTCTTAACACGCACTCCCCGAGTCTTGAGGGCCTCCTCGAGACCCGTCAGAAACAAATCATGTGACGAAACTGCTTGTCCCATGGTGCGTCACTCACCTTGCGCTGGCCTCACTCTCCTCCTGGATCTGACTCCCGGTCGCGTCTACCGAGGCGATCCCGAATCCCGCTTGGCCAAGTCTTCCCCAGAGGGCAGCGTTCGCTTCTCAAACAAAGGCTCGAGCCCCACGTTGGGCGCCAACTGTCCCGGCCCGCAGGACATCAACGAGGACGGCAAACCTAAGAGAGAAGGAATGAAGGGACAAGAGACGCAGGGAGAGACAGCAAGACAGGAATTCTGATCAAGCTGCAAATTTTTATTGTTCTCACGGGTATTTATGCTGAGGGAATGAGGGGTATGACGAGGTGCAGCCTGGTTGGTTGTGTTCTTCTGCTGGGTTCCTGATAGGGTGCAAATTCGCGCTGGCGGGAAGGTGAAGTTCGCGCCGGCGGGAAAGTGTAGTCCCGGAAGAGAAGCCGTGGGCGCCATAGGCGCCATACTGTCAGAATTATCAGCCAGGAGGGGGGGGGGAGGGGCGCTGCTGCTTATTGTAAAGGTCAGAATGTTCTCAGAATGAGAACTTCTTGGTCCCTGACATAACTACATTCTGGTCAATGAAAGACTGCATGTATGATGGTGGTCCCATAAGATTATCTTGCCCAGTGACATCGTAGTTAAGTTTGTTATGTTCTATAATGTTTACACCATGATGAACTTGCCTAGTGATGAATCTCTCAGAATGTATCCCTGTCATTAAGTGACACATGACTGTATTGTGTATGTGTATACGTACTGATTCTACATGTGTGTGTGCACATGCCATGTGTACTTATTCTATGTATAAATAGACTCAGAAATGACTTCTATAAATGTGGGAGTTAGTTAAGTAGTCTCTATAAGGCTATGGCCTCCATATCTGATGCTGAAGCTTGAAATTCACAGAACAGGTAACCAGGAAGATCACAAACAGGCTGAAACCCACACACATAAGATGGCACCCCATAAGAAGGTACTGAAGCTTATGTCCATTCTTATTGCCTCTGACCTTGGTGATGGGGGTGTCCTGCAGAATCCAGAGCTCTACATCATGAGGTTAAACACACATTCACAACCCAGAAATCAAAGAAGCTAACAGAAGAGTCAGGGAAAGAAGAGCAACTGCAGGCCTAACTGCTACTTTATGCCAATAAGATGTCAGTAGATCAGTAACAGCATATGTAAAGTACAAAATGGCTACCACTTCCAGATCTCTCAAGAATTTTCCTTGGCCCACCCTAACCAGAAACATGTAAGCAAGGGAGCTCTGAGGAAGGAAGTTCAGGGCAACCAAAGTGACCCATTATAAAACCATTACATTCTTCAATGGATAAATGTCTCTTCAGATCCTCCTTTTGAGTTAGCTTTACTAAATTTTTTTTCTGAGAAAATAGTACATTCACTTGGTTTAAAAAATTACGGTTTCACATGGAACTTCATAAATATTTATAATTTTTGTTTGATTTAATTGAAAGTTATTTATAATTTTTGTAAGTTAAAATTTTTTAATTTAAAAAAATTTTAAAATTATTGGCATAAAGTTATTCACAGAATTCTTGTGAAATTCTTTTTAGCATTTTGTGGTAGATCTAGAGTTTTATTCCTTTTTCACTCATTCATTAATTGGGTTTTAATTTAATTGCATTAGAATCAGAGAATGTAATATCTTTGTTACCAATTGGTATTTATGTTTTGTAGTCAATTTTTATACATGTTCCATATGGACTTGAAAATGCATATTCTCTAAAATTGATTGCAGAGTTGTATGTGTGCACTAATGTACATCCATATAAACATTACACACACACACACACACACACACAACACCAGGTGGATTAACTGGGTTGTCCAATCATCTATGATTTTTATTTTCATGAATTACTGACAAAGATATTAAAATCACCTGCTACCAATTTAATCTGGTAGTTACATAAATTTTTGCATGATAACTTTTAAGCCTTCATTACTAGATGCATAGTAATTAATAATTATTATATCTTTCTGGTGAATTATTTCTCTTAACATTCAGTAAGGATCTTTTTTATACCCAATGATATTTTTTGCCCTAAAGTCTAACCTGCCTGATATTAATATTGCTATAGTTTCAATGATGCTTTTTCCCCCTCTCTGTTTCTTTTACTTTTCTGCAACCTCAGTTGTCTAATAAAAAAAATATGTATTTGTTAGATTTTATCCATTATTTCTGGTGTGTGGAGCAGGCAGGCTTATAGGATCTGGCATGTTTCTAGAACTTGAAGTTCTAAAACTTTTTAAAAAGTGAAACCTATACTCACCTTTAAACAAAAATCTCATCATGTTTGACTCAAGATCAGAATAGCAGAATAATTTGCACAATATATGCATAACCAAGGCCCTGTCTTATCAATGAAGGTGTCAGACCATATTAATTATAGGGCTCAATATAAATGTATTCACTTTGTATTTCCAACAGAAATGAAAAAAGTTTTTCCCCCAGAATATGATGTGGTCCCCATCCCTGAAGAATGATTTCCCCACAATTAAAGATCACTGGTTTATGGAATTTCAAAAAAAGATTACAATTTAAGGATGGAAATAGTTTATTCCCTTAGTAGCTTGGTATTCTTCCTCCCATCCCTCAGTCACAGTTGTTGCACTTCATAGTTTCCTCTGGTGCTCTGTGGATTCCTTTCAGTATGTTTCCAAACTGCTCTGGTCTCCCGATTGGGTGACATCCAGGAGACCAACACTAGGCTCAAACCGAGCTTTTCAATGGCAGTGGGTGAGTCCCAACATTGGAGGCAAATCTTATCAGCTGACATTTAACCTAGTCTTACCAATTACAGTTTGCTAAGGGCTTCCGACACCCATACTGTGCATATGCTTGTGGTGGGAATTGGAGTCTACTATTCTCTATTAGTGACTACGAATTTCAGTGGTCCTGAAAAAGATTGTGACTTGGGTTCAGCTGTTTACAAGGAGCCTGAGGGAAGCCTTCATTTATAGTTAGGAGACTTGGTCTCTGATGTGCTCAACTTCTCGTATTTATGCACTACATAGAAAGCCTTTAAAAACTCATTAAAGTCAATGCTTCCATCTTTGTTTAAGTCCATTGTATTGGCAAGTGAATCAACTTGGGAATCATCAATATCAACGCTGTAGTGAGTTCTGAAAAGTTTCCACATGGTCCGAAATTCTTCCATGGAGATCATGCCTAAAAGAATATAGGAGAAGGTGGTGAGTGTTCAAGACCTACCTCAGGGAAGGATGGAGAAATCACAATGATTGAAATAGTTCCAATTAGAAGCTCACTAATATGCCTGACCATCAAGACACTGAAGGAAATGGAGGTAAGGTCATAAATGTAAAAAGCAATGTGTCACTTTCAACTACCAAATGATTCTGAGATTATTCTAAATTCAGAATGAGTAAACAGTGAAGAAATGTTAAGGGGATACAAACTGTGGGACTAAATGTGGCAAAGAAACTGTAAGAACTAAAATCTAAGGGTGAGGGACATGGAAGGATGGCAGAGCAGAGAGCAAAATCAAAGCAGAGGGAAAAGATACCTGGGAATGGATGAGAAGATTGCAAACAAAGATGTTGCCTTTTTTATAGGCAATAATTTACTTACATGGGTTGATTGTTGATTTTTTGGTGTTCAAAGGTTTCTGCAGTAGAGGAATAGCTGATTTTTTTTTCTTGTGGTGCTGGGGATCAAATCCAGGACCCTGTACATGCTAGGCAAGCACTTTACTACTGAGCTATATTCCCAGCCTGATATATATTTTTTAAGTTTGAAAAGAAGTTAATTGTTCATCAAAGCTAAATAGAAAATGAGTTTTTATAGTTCTCAATCCCCCCAAACAGAGCCAGAACTCCAGGAAAGATTTTTATTTCAGGAGTGACTAAAATATTAAAATGGAAAGTAAATTATCTTTTCATCTATGCTGGTGATTTATAAAAGGAGCTATTCCAGTTTGATCAGTGGCTACATAGGCTTCTATGGAATTCTATGATCTTGAATACAGGGTTTTTGGGCAAATTAAAATAACAGCAACATTAAACATGAGTTTATTTGATTCCTTCAAATTTTATCAAGTTTGGATTAAGAATGAAATAGTTGAAAAGGGAGTTCTAATTTCAGAGAAGCAGACTAGTCTTTGCTTTCTACTACTACTGAACTAATCAAAATTCATTTACCTGAGTGATCAGAGTCAATGACATTAAATATGATTTGCAGGTCAGATCGGTATCTGTACAGAGTTTCAATTAGAGTAGACTGGGCCTAAAACAAAGATTTTCTAAGTGTTAAAAGAATTAATGACATAGATTAATTTTAGCAAATGTAACAAACACAACAAACACAACACATCATCGCTAATTCAAATTATATGATTTAAATAGAAATTTGAGAAGGCAATGAGAAGGCAAGCCTTCTGTTGGCCCAACCAGGTTTTTTTTTTTTTTTTTTTTTTTTGGTACTGAGGATTGAATCCAAGGGTGCTTTACCACTGAGCTAAGTCCCCAGTCCTTTATTTATTTTTATTTCAAGACAGGGTCTCACTAAGTTGCTGAGGAACTCGCTAAACTGCTGAGGTTGGCCTCCAACTTGTGTTCCACCTCCCAAGTCACTGGGATTACAGGCCTGTGCCACTGCACCCGTCTTTAATCAGATAAAAGACTTGTGTTCCTCAGGGGACCAAAGTAAGTAAGGCAGCAGTAAATAACAATTGCCAACATATACAGAAAGTTTTATGTGGATTATTTGATTCAGTACTTGACAACCATAAGGAATAGGAACAGACCATTATTATGTCCATTTTACAGATTAGAAAACAAAGTAACTTTCCCAAAGGTCACAAAGCTAAGAAGTGGGATCTGACTCTCAGCTCTCTGAAGCCAAGGTCTATGATCTTAGTAATCATGGTAAATTGCCTCTGAAATCAGGCCAAAAGCCTCCTTCCTATAGATATTTTAACTTTCAACCTGCACTTTTACCTCCCTTCTCTGTTTTTCTCATCTTCCCTGCAAACAATCAGCCAAGTCCTAACTCCAATCAGCTCAATGATATAACTAATTACTGATGAAAGGTTAACTAATAAGAGCTGAAATCTGATAACTCTCCCTGGGCTATTCCCAGTTTATTAAGGAATTTTATACTTTAAAATTCTTTTTTAAAATAATTTTTTAGTTGTCAACAATCTTTTTCTTTTATTTATTTATATGTGGTGCTGATTTATATCGAACCCAGGGCCTCACACATGCCAGGCAAGTGCTCTACCACTGAGCCACAACTTCAGCCCCACACTTTAAAATTCTTTGAGGCAGCCATGTGCAGAGATGCACACCTGTAATCCCAGTGGCTTGGGATGCTGAGACAGAAGGATCTCAAGTTCAAAGCCAGCCTCAGCAAAAGCAAGGTGCTAAGCAACTCAGTGAGTTCCTGTCTCTAAATAAAATACAAAATAGGGCTAGGGATGTGACTCAGTAATCGAGTGCCCCTGAGTTCAATCCCCTGTACCCCTCCCCACCAAAACAATTCTTTAAGGCATATTCTAGGTCATGTCAGCAAGTCTATACATGATTTGGAATACATCAACTATTGTTACGTAGTGTACTGCATGAAAGAATGAATGTCACATTTGCCCTTCTCTGGATAGTACTTAAAACAAGAGTCACATATTTGACATGAATTTGCATGCCAAAGCTTTTTCCTTTTTCTTTGTCTGTCTTTAGAAGGCATAAATTTCCTGAACAGATCACAAAGTACTTGGGAGATTCCCCTTTGACCTTTTCTGAGATTGCCACTCCCATCCATTAGATGATTCCACTCCCAACTTTTTCAAAGGATTGAGTTACTTAGAGGTTGTCCCAAGGGTATTTCCCTAGCCCGGTTTAAGTTGGGGCTATGTGTCACTTGCCTCTTTCACAGGTTTTTCAATGTGGACATCCTGGAAGCTGGACATGTAGTCAACATTTCCACTTTTGTCTATGTTTACCAGACGCAAACTCAGGGATCTCCATGGTAAGTTCAGTCCCAAAATGCTCTCCATAGAAAAAGCCCATTGGGCTATTGAAATTTTTCCTAACAACAATAACAAAAAAGCACCCATATAATTTGTTTATAATTTGACAAAAAATATGTATGCCCCTTGGCAGAGCCAGTGACAGCATGGGGTTTTGAGGCCTGGGTGCCTGATGGTTTCCTTCATGATCTGTCCTACCTGGTTCTAGAGCCCTGAGGAAGGAAAAACTAAGAATAGTCTTTTGTAGTCCACAGATCTTGCCTGTACTGTCATGTGTAAGAAATAACACTTTGGATATTAGATTGTCTTTTTCTGATTAATGAATTAAGGTATGCCTGTTTATTATAGAAGATTTGAAAATATACACACACACAAAGGATAAAAGATTTAGTTTGATTTTTAATATTTTAGTTTATTACTCATCTATCTTCCCAGCTAATATATTTTCCCAAAATATTACATATAACTTTTCAAAATATAAATATATTTTTTCTGATTATTAGAAAGATATTCATTTTAAATGATTTTGAATAAACAGAATACAATGTTATAGTTTCTAGTGTTTTTCTATGTATATAAATGTGTTTACATAATGTATATATAGTTTCTTTTTCTTAAAATCAAATATATTTGTACTCTAGTGCTCCCAGTCCCCTAGGGTCAAGGACCAAACTCAGGGCCTTGTGCATGCTAGACAAGCACTCTACCACTAACTAAATCCCCAATCCCCAGTATATATATGTTTTATATACATGTATTGCATATGGTATAACACACACACATACACACACACAAACATTTATTCTAAGCAGTTTTTTTTTTTTTACTTACATCATGGACTTTCATCTATGTTAATAAACATAGGTCTACATTGTCATTTTAATGGTTATGAAACCATTCCATTATTTCCTTAGGAAATTCCTAAGGAAATTCCATTCCTAGGAGTGGAATTGTAAGATCAAAAGGTATGCAGAGTTTTAAGGTTTTTGATAAACACAGTCATCCCTTGGTATCTGTGGGGGATTGACTCTAAAACCCCCTATGGATACAAAATTCTACAGATGCTCAACTCCCTTATGTAAAATGATGTAGTGTTTTGCATATAACCTACATATAGCCTCCCATATACTTTAAGTCATTTCTAGATTATTTATAATACCTAACACAATGTAAATAGTGAACAGACTTTTTTTTAACATTTCAAACTATTTCCCCAATATTTTGTCTTAATGGTACATTGTAAATGCAGTGGCACCCACCTTTCTAGTGAAGTGCACTGGCACCCCAGTGGGAGGGCTCCATTCTCTCCAGTCCTAGTTGATTAGCTGGAGACCAATCTGAGTGGAGGCCTATGTAAACTTCTGTCCTATCTAGTGGGCCACAGCTACACCCTCTCTAATGTGGTCTGAATTTCAGCCTTGGTTAGGAGTTAAGGAATTCTTCTAAGCATCCTTGAATACTCTCTCTCAACTTTAGAGATAATAGCTCCTCTCTATACTTGCTATTTCTTTTTTTTTTTAGAGTTCTCTTTTATCCTTTTAGTAGTTAATCACCTTTTACTAGTTAATAATTCTTTTTAAGAAATTTGTGTGTGTGTGGGTGTGGGTGTGTGGGTGGTGCTGGAAATTGAACCCAGGGCCTGTGCATGTGAGACAAGCACTCTCCCAACTAAGCTACATCCCCAGTCCTAATAATTCTTTATATTAAATTTTATAAAATTAAATCTGTTAAATTTTCCAGTTCAAATTATTGATGTGGTTTCTGCATCCTAAATAGACTCTAATTAATATACTAATATATGGAAATGCAATTTTTGTGTACTGACTTTGTGTTTCACAACTTGCTAAAATTCATTTATTAATTCTAGTAGTTTTTCTGTGGATTCCTTTGTACTTTCTATACACTCAATCAAGTAGTCTACACATAGTGACAGTTTTATTTCTTCTTTTTAATGTTTTATTTTATCTCTTTAATTTGCCTTATTGGACTGGCTCGTATCCTTACTAGACTGTTGAACAGATGTCCTGATAGTGGGCATCTATACTAGTT
Organism: Sciurus carolinensis; assembly: GCF_902686445.1. NCBI lineage: Eukaryota > Metazoa > Chordata > Mammalia > Rodentia > Sciuridae > Sciurus > Sciurus carolinensis. The sequence continues at coordinate 14,133,902 of NC_062232.1, read as the reverse complement.
TTCTATTGTTTCTATAGCAAATTAATACAGACTTAGTGGTAAAACAGCACAAATGATATTTCTCTTACAGTTCTGGAAGTCAAATGTCTGAATTAGTTTCACTGGGCAAAAGTCAAGGTATCAACAAACGCTGGTTCCTTCTGAAGGCTCTGAAGGGGGGAATCTGTTTCCTTGCCTTTTCCAGCTTCTAGTGGTTGCCTGTATTCCTTGGCTTGGGGCCTCTTCTTCCATCTTAAAAGGGTGTCATTTCAGTATCTGGTTCCATCATCATATCACCTTCCCCTCTGACTTTGCCTCCTTCCACATACCTCTTAAAAGAACCACTGTGATTACATTAGGGCCACTTGATAACTCAGGACAGTCTCCCCAGTTCAAGATCCTGAAGTTAATCATACTTTCAAAGTACCATACTGAGTTTCTGAGAATTAGGAGGTGGACATATTGGTGGGCTTACCAGAACACCCTCCTCTCATTCCCAATTTTTCTCCATTAAGTATGCTATTTGTTACAGACTTTGGTAGATATCCTTTATGAGATTAAAGAAGTTCACCTCTATTCTTAGTTTTCTAAATTTTTTTAAATCATAAAACTAGGATAAAATTAATGCTTTCTTATTTTGAGAGATTTTAATTTTGTTAAAGTGGTGAATTACATTGATTTTTTTTTTAATGTTTAAAAAACCTAGAATTCCTAGCATTCCTAGGGAAAAAACAAACTTGGTTGGCTAATATTTCATTTAGGGTTTTTTTTCATCTAAATGCATCAATGAGATTAGCCCTTAATTTTCCTTTTCCAAATATTCTTCTTAGGTTTTGATAACAAGGTTATGCTAATCTCCTAAAATAATCTGGGAAGTGTTCCCTCCATTTTTATTCTCTGGAAGAGTTTATATAAGACTTCTTTTATTTCTTTCTTAAATGTATATTGTAATGGTTAATAAAACTGAAAGCAGAGCTTTCTTTTCAGAAAGTTTTAAAATTTAAGACCCAATTTTTTTAATAGTTATAGGATTATTCAGATTTTCTATTTTTGTGTCAATTTGTTTATGTGTGTAAATGTGTACATTTTAGGAATGTGTCTATTTGATCTAAAGTTTGAATTCATTGGCATTACAGTTTTTACAATACAACTCATGATCTTTCTAAAGTCTGTAGTAATACCTCTTTAGATCTTGGTATTGGTTATTTGTGCTTATGCATGTGCATTCTCTTCCTTGCACATGCTTTTACTAGTGTTTTATCAACTTTGTCAGTTTTTTCAAAAAACTATTTTTTTTACTTTGTTAATCACACTTTCATCTTTTAAAGCATATACATTTAAGGTTATCAGTGCCTCTCTAATTTGCATTCCATAAGTTTTAAATGTTATATTTTCATTATCTTTTAGTTTCATTATTCTAATTTCCACTGTGATTTCTTCATGGATTTAAGAATTATTCAGAAGTGCATTTCTTATTTCCAAGCAAAAAGAGGATTTTATGGCAAGATTATGTTATTGAGTTGCAGCTCCTTTTACTATGTCAGGGAATTAATTTATTCTATGTTAATCTGTTGAGATTTGCTTTATATTCCAGTTTGTGGTCAATTTTTATAAATGTTCCATTTGTGCTTGACAAGAATATGTATTCTGAAATGTTGGGTGCAGCAGTCTATGTATGATTCCCTTTAGAGAAAGTTTACTGGGCTAGGGAGATAGCTCAGTCGGTAGAGTGCTTGCCTCTCAAGCACAAGGCCCTGAGTTCGATCCCCAGCACCACAAAAAAAAAAAAAAAAAGAGAAAGTTTACTAATATTGTGTCTGTCTCTTCTTCTTGTTCCTGAGAGAAGAGCATAAAAATCTCCCACCATCATGGTGGATTTTTCTACTTCTACTTGTTCTCTCAGTTTTTATTTATGTATATTTTCGAGGCTATATTAATGGGTACATACACATTTGAAATGGATTCAATTGGCAAATTAAATATTTTATCATTATGAAGTATCCTTTCTATTTCTAATAATGTATATTTCTTCAGAGTCTATTTTGTCTGATATTAGTAGTATTGTTTCAGCTTTGTTTTCATTAGCATTTTTATGGTATTTTTCTAAGTTTAACTTTTGATGTATTGTAGATACGGTTCCATTGTCAACTAACTGGCTTCTTTTGTAGCTGTTGATTAGACTATGAGTTTGATTGTTATGTCTTTGTTGCAATATTTTTCTCTCTGCCTACTTTTATGATTTTTCTCTTTGCTATTCATGCCTTGTAGTTTCACAAGTGTATGTAGGTGCAGATTTAACTTTATTTGTAGCTATTTGAGAATCATTGTTCCTCTTTACCTAACATTTGAGTCTTTCATCAGTTCTAGAAAAGTCTAAGGCATTATCGAGTTAAATATATACTATCTTCCATTTTTTTCTATTCTCTCTTCCTAGTACCTTGATTAGACATATGTTAAACCTTCTTATTTTACTATTCATAACTCTTAACCTCTTTAATTCTTTTTTAAATTTTTTTTAGTTGTAGACAGACACAATACCTTTATTTTATTTATTCATTTTGTGTGGTGCTGAGGATTGAACCCAGTGACTCACACATGTAAGGCAAACACTGAGCCACAATCCCAGCCCTCTAATTTCTTTCTTAAGCAGTGTCTAATCTTCAGTTTAACATATCCATTATGTTTTTCCTTTATTTTTTTAAAAAAAATTTTAGATGTTGATGGACCTTTATTTTATTATTTATGTGTGGTGCTGAGAATCAAACCCAGTGCCTTACACATGCTAGGCAAGTGCTCTACCACTGAGCCACAACCCCAGCCCCATCCCTGTATTTTAACAAGTCTCCTATCTATTTGGTTCTTCTTCAAATCATTTTCAATGCATGTTTGTGATTCAATCTTTCATTTCTTTAAATATTTCTTAGTTATTTTATATTTTGCATTTGATAATTTCAATATCTGATGTCCTTGGGGGAACTAAAACTATTGTTGGTTCTTTCTGCTGACTCTCACTCATGGTAGCTCATCTCCTTGTTTGGTAACCTTTGGCTGTGAACTCATATTGGCTAATCTTAACCTCTAGATATATTAGTGGCTAAAATTAGGGATGAATCCCTCAAAGATGGATTTGCTTGCCAGGAATTAGGAACATTTTACAGACTTAGGAATACCTTAGAGCCACTTACAAGCATTTTTGTGGGAGTTCCAAATTCCACTTTTCTACCTTTGTACTACACTATAGTTTAATGTTAGGACTTATTGCTATACCACATTAGCATTTGCCCCAGGACAATACAGTCTTTTGTACTTGAATGTTGTTCCATGATCCCTCAGGTGGTTCAAAAAGAATGGAGATGTGACCAGAAGATTTACCATAATGTGAGGCTAATAAATGAATTAAAATTCTGCCCTCCCCAGAATTAGTTATTTCCTTAACATGCCACCAGAATAGTAGTCTAATTCAGGGTTGTTTTTGATATTTTAAGTTGAAAGAAATTTACTGAAAATGAGATCTATGCCTGTTTTTGAGAGAATAATGGATTTTTAAAATTTTTATCTATACCATTCCTTTCTAGGAAAAATGGAGAATGAAATCCTAAGGAAGCAAAGAAAATGAAAACTGATCTGTATGTCACATGATATGTAAAGAAATGGGAAGCATTATATAATTTAATTACCTGATCGACTGTGGTCTCGAAGTTGGAAAGCATGCATGAGGTCAGTTTTTCGTGAAATTATTCTCTCTTTTAATATTCTGATGGCACTATTTTCCATAGCATGTACCCTATGTTGAGGAAACGATAATTAGATGAAAGTTACATAAATAATTCTCTTCTGTTTCATTTTAATGTGCTGTTACCACTTACCAGATTCTTTTTTAAATGAATTGCCTAAATTTACACATACCATGTTACTAGATGGTGAATGTATGCATATATATGGTATGTACATGTCATATATGTATATATATGTATGTATATATATACACACCCATATGTATACACACATGTATTTTGTTAAATTTTAAAAGGATTGCAAATAGTATCTTCTCTTGGATTTCAAAGATTCACATGAACAATTACTTGAGAAAGAAGGAAAATAAAAAGGCACTTGCTGTATCAGATACTGAAATTTACCATTAAGTTACTAAAACAAAACAATAGGTATTGACATAAGAGAGGACAATATATGAGTAGTCACAGAAATTTCATATGTATCAAACTATATATGGGAATAACATATGACAACAGAGGTATTACAATTCAGTAGAAAAAGACAATTTTTTTAAATGGGGCTAGCATAGTTAGCTAACCATCTGGACTCAAACTTCTACCTCAGATGATTTATAAAAATAAATTTGAAATAAAGAAGGAACAGAGGAACAAAATAGTCATAAGATATATAGTTGTCCCTTGGTATCCAGGGAGGATTGGTTCTAGGATCTCCCATGGATACAAAAATCCACAGATGTTCAAGTCCCTTATGTAAGATGGTATATATTATTTGCACATAACCTGTGCAAGCTTCCCATATAATTCAAATGATCTCTAAATTACTTATACCTAATTTAATGTAAATTCTACGCAAACAGTTGTTATACTCTATTGCTTAGGTAATAATCACAAGAAAAAAGTCTGTATATGGTCAGAACAGATTTATTTTTATTTTTATTATTTTTGGTAGTACTGGGGATTAAACCCAGGGTCTCACAAAACTCTACCACTGAGCTATACCTCATCTCCAGATTTAACTTTTTTTGTTTTCAATGTGAAACCCATGGATATGAAGGATTGACTCTATATTTTAAAAAATAATAAAAGCCAAATGTCAGGTACAAGTCCAATCATATCAATAACATGTGAATAGATTCATCAAATCGAAAGGCAGAGATTGTGAGACTTGATCAAAACAAAACAAACAAGTTCCAACATGTATTTTACACAGAAGACACAATTTAGATTTAAAGATACAAAGAGTTTGAAAGGAAAGGGACAAAAAAAATATCAGAACTAGAATACCTATATTAATAGTAGACAAAATAGATTCTACAGCAAAAAGTGTTAAGTAGGGATGTTTCATAATGATAAAATGTGCAATCAATCAAGACAAAACAATTATAAACATATATTACCTAAAAACTGAGCCCAAAACTATATGAAGCAAAAACCGACAGAATTGAAGAAACAGACAATATTAATAGTTAGGGACTTCAATATTCTGTTTTTAATAATAGATAGGACAACTAGGAGAAAAATCAAGAAGGATATGGGACTTGAACAGCACTCTAAACCAACTAGACCTCACAGATACATATAAAACACTCCACCCAACAACAGAATATGTATACACACACACACACACACACACACACACACATATATATATATATATATTTATATTGAGGATTGAACCCAATGGTGCTTTACCATTGAGCCATATCCCCAGCCCTTTTAATTTTTATTTTGAGACAGGGTCTCCCTAAGTTGTTTAGGGCCTCACTAAATTGCTGGGGCTGGTCTCAAACTTGCAATCCTCCTGCCTCAACCTACTGAGTCACTGGAATTACAGGCATGTGCCACTATATCCAGCCAGAATATATCCTTTTAAAGTATATATGGAACACTTTTCACAATAGACCCTAAGCTAGGCCATAATAGAAGTCTTAACTGTTTTAAAAAGATCAAAATTATTAAAAGTATCTATCCTGGCCTCCAAATAAATAAATTAGTAATTAATGACAAATTCATAAATTTGAGAAAATTAAACAATACAATTTTAAAGAACAAATGCATCAAAGAAGAAATCATGGGCTGGGGATGTAACTCATACCCCAAGTGGTAGAGCACTTGCCTAGCATGTGCAAAGCCCTGGGTTCAATCCCTAGTACAAAGGAAAAAAAAAGGTGAAGAAATCATAAGACAAATTAGAAAATAACAAGATGAATGAAAATTAAAACACCACAAACCAAAACATATGGGATCTAGCCAAAGCAGTGATTAAAGGAAAATTTATAGCTATAAATGCCTATAATTTTATAGCTATAAATACCTTTATTTATTTATTTATTTATTTTGTGGTGCTGAGGATTTGAACCCAGGGCCTTGTGCTTGTGAGGCAAGCACTCTACCAACTGAGCTATATCCCCAGCCCAAATACCTTTATTAAAATACTATGTTATAGCTACTAATCCCTATAGGTATTATATTAGCTATAAATACCTATACCTACAAAGACCTATATAGGTAAATTCACCTATATTTATGCCTATAAATACCCATACTAAAAAGAAAAAAAAAGAAAGATTTCACTCAAATCAATAATATAGTCTTCCACCTTAAAACTGGAAAAAAAGAGTAACCCAAACCCAATGTAAACAGAAGGAAGGGAATAATAAACAGGACAAAAATAAATAAAATAGAAAATAGAGAAATAGAGAAAAATCAACAAAACAAAAAAAATGGTTCTTTGAATAGATCGACAAAATTGACTAGCCAAGAAAAAATGAAGACTCAAATTTCTAAAATCAAATATGAAAGAGGAAACATCACTACTAACCTTCCCAGGAAAAAATAACTATAAGGGAATACTATGAACAGCTGTACACTAACAAAATTAGACAATCTAGATGAAATGAACAAATTTCTAGAAAAACACAAGCTATCAAAACTAAGAAATAGAAAAGCTGAACATGCCTGTAACAAGCAAAAAGACTGAAGTAATAAAACAACTCACCAAGAAAAGCCCAGAGCCAGATGGCTTTAGTGGTAAATTACATCAAATATTTAAAGCAAATTTAATAACAATCACTAATGAAATCTTAAAAGATCAAAGAGGTGAGAATATTGCCCACTTGAGAAGCCAACATTACCCTGATATCAAGACCAGACAAAGATCACAAGAAAATTATAGACCAATATCTCTTACGAATATAGATGCGAAATCCTCAACAAAATATTAGCAAGCTGCATCTATCAACATAGAAACAAATTATACACCATGAGAAAGTAGAATTTATTTCAGGAATGCAAGGTTTGCCTAATACCAATGTGATACCCCATATTACTAGAAAAAGGGACAAGAACTACATGATCATCTCAATAGATGCAGAAAAAACATTTGACAAAAATCTATCAGTCTTTCATAATAAAAATAGCCAACAAACAAGGCACAAAAGGGAATTTACCTGTCCTAATAGGTGTCATCTACAAGAAATACACAGCTAATATCATACTTAATGATAGAAGACTGAATGCATCCCCCTTAAGATCAGGAACAATACAAAGATATCTACTCTCACCAATTTTATTCAACATTGTACTGGAGGTTCTAGCCAGGACAACTAGGTAAGGAAAAGAAGTAAAAAGTATTCAAATTATAAAAGAAGTGAAACTATTTGTATTAACATAATATGATCCTGTAAAGAGAAAATCCCAGAGAATTCACTAAAAAACTATTAGAACTAATAAACAAGTTCATCAAGATTATACAATACCAGATCATTACATAAAAATCAGTTACATGTCTATGTACTAGAAATGAATGATTCAAAAACAAAGAAAATAATTCCACTTATAGTACCATAAAAATAAAATGCTTAGAGATAATTTAACCAAATAAATCCAAGACTCATACACTGAAAAGTGGAAAACACTGTTGGAGGAAATTAAAGGAGATCTAAACAAATAGAACAATATTCCATGTTCATAGATTGGAAGACTTAATATTGTTAAGATGGCAATAGTCCTCAGATTGATCTACAGGTTCAACATATTCCTTATTAAAATCCCAGTTGACATTTTTTGCAAGTTGACAAGCTTTCTAAAATTTATATGGAAAATATAGCCAAAACAATCTTTAAAAAGAAGTACAAAGTTCAACTCAAACTTTTGTTTTAAAGCTTACTACAGATTGAATATCCCTTATCCAAAATGCTTGAAATCAGAAGTGTTTCACATTTCAGAGACTTTTGGATTTTGGAATATTTTCATTGAATTTACTGGTTGGTGCTCAAAAAATTCTGGATTTAAGATTTTTCAGATTAGGGATGCTCAACCTGTATAAAGCTACAATAATCAGAATAGTGTGGTGCTCATATTCCACTAACATAGAGATGAGTGAAATACAATTTGAAGTTTGGAAATGAACACTTTCATGGTCAATTTTTTCCTTGTCCCTTTTTTTTTTCAGTGCCTGAGAGCAAATTTAGGGCCTTGCACACAATAAGCAAGCACTCTACCAATGACCTACACTTCCAACCCCTATAGTCATTTGATTTTTTGACAGGTGGACCAAGAAAACAAAATGGGGGAAGAAAAGTCTTTTCAACTAATGGTGCTGGGACAAGAGGACATCCACATATAAAGAGTAATGTTGGACCCCCTACCTCACACCACATACAAAAATTAACTCAAAATGGATCAGAGACCTAAATATAAAAGCTAAATCTATACGATTCTTAGAAGAAAACATAGGAATAAATTCTTATGACTTTGGCTTAGGCAATGACTTTTTAGATACAACATTAAAGAGCAAGCAGTAAGTTGGACTTCATCAAAATGAAAAACTTTTGTGCTGCAAATACCATCAAGAAAGGGAAAAGGCATCCCAAAGAGTGGGAGATACTATTTGTAAACCATATATCTCATAAGTGACGTGTATATAAAATATATAAGGAATTCTTACAACACAATAATAAAAAGTAATGACAACTGAATATGTTAACAGGACCTGAAAATATACATATCTACAAAGAGCATGTACAAATGAATAAGCTCATGAAATGACAGTCAATATTATTAGTCATTAGGGAAATGCAAATCAAGACAACCAAAAAACTCTACCTCATACTCACTAAAATGGCTATAATTGAAAAGACCTATCACAACAAAGGTTGGCAAAGACGTGGGGAAATCGGGACCCTCATACATTAATGGTGCTATGGTTTGAATATGGATGTTGTCCCCCAAAGGTCCATGTGTTAAAAGCTTGGTTCCCCAGAGAGGACCTTAGATCACTGGTGTAGTGCCTTCAAAGGGGATTATGGGCCATCAGTCTTCTTTATTTCCTAACTCAAGATGTAAGCAATTTCCTCTGCCACATGCTTCCACCATGACATGCTGCCCTTACCAGAGGTCCAAAGCAATGGGGCTGCCCAATTTTGGACTAGAATCTCCAAAGCTGTGAGCTAATTAAACCTTTTCTCATTATAAGTTAATTGCATAAGTATTTTATTACAAAAGAGAAACTGACATGTAGAGATGAGAGCATATAAAATTGTACAGTCCCTGGGAGAAAAGTTTTAAAGTTCCTCAAAATGTTAAACATAGAGTTACCATATAACCTAGCAATTTCACTCTCAAGTATATACCCAACAGAAACAAAAATATATGTATACACATAACCTTGTTCACAAATGTTCATACTAGCATTATTCATAATAACCAAAAAGTGGTGACAACCCAAGTGTCTTTCAGCTGTTGGATGGATAAACAAAATGTGATATATACATAAAATGAAATATACCACTACAAAAAGAAATGAAGTACAAAATGTATGAGTCTCAAAAATATTGTGCTGAATGGAAGAAGTCAGTCACAAAAGACTATATATTGTGTGATTCCATTTGTATAAAATATCCAGAATAGGCATATTCATAGAGACAGAAAACAGATTAGAGGTTATCTAGAGCTATAATAGGAGGTAACTGGGAAGTGACTGCTAATGGGTATAAGTTCTCTTTTTAGTATGGCAATTACATAATGGCATTGGTTGTACAACTCTGTAAATATACTAAATATCACTGAGTTGTATATTTCAAATGGGTAAACTTTACAATATGTACTTGTTATGTCATCTTTTTGACAATAGCCATCTGGTGTGAGGTGATATCTCACTATAGTTTTGATTTGCATTTCTCTGATTATTAGTGATGTTGATTACCTCTTTGTGTACCTGTTGACCATTTGTATGTTGTTATGGTATAGATACGATGTGTCCCTCAAAAGCTCATGTATGAGACATGCAATGATTAGACTGTGAGAGCCTTAAATTAGTGCACAAATCCACTGATACTAGATTAACAGGAATGCAACTATAGGCAGGTAGGGTGTGGCTTGAAGAAGTAGGTCACCAGGGGCATGCCTTTTGGGTTTATATTTTGTCCCTGGTGAGCAGAACCCACTCTCCCTCTCTCTCTCCTTCCCTGTCACGTCCTGAACTGCTTTTGCCATGATGTTCTGCCTCACCTAGGGCCTAGAGCAATGGAATTAGCAAAAAAAAAAAGCTAACACAGAAATCGGTACTGAGAAGTGAGGTCATTCCTGTGACTAACCTGACTATGCAGTTCAGAAGCCTTTGGAGCTGGTATGTGTGGTGGAGTGGGGGAATGTTGAAAAGTCTAGAGATGCAAACTGGAAAAACTTTAGAATGTTTTAAGTAGAACTTAATGGGCAATTCTGGTGGGAGCTCAGAAGACAAGAATGCTGATAGGACAATGGACAGTAAAAACTGGCCTCATGAGGTTTCAGAGGAGAAGGAGGACTCTATTGTAAATTGGACTAGAGGCCATTCATGTTACATTATGGCAAAGAAGCTGTCCACATTTTGCTCATGTCCTAAGACTTTTTGTTAGGGTAAATTTAAAGGTGATGAACTAATTAATCTGGCAGAGAAAACTTAAAGGCAGCATAGCATTCAGGCAGTGGCATGGATATTGCTAGCAGCTTTTAGTCAAGTTTGCATGATAACCAAGAGCAGAAGGAAAAATGTACAGTTTGACCATAAAAGTGTGAGTAAAACTGGGGCTAAGGAAGGTGTGGTTGTTAAAGAGATTACAGCCAGGAAAGAGATACTGCTAAGTATTTTACCCAGAAACAATAGGAAAGATGGCTTGGGGGCATCTTAGGAATTGGCAAGTACACCCATTTCAGGCTCAAGAGTGTAAAAGTAAAAATTCCTTTGAGAAGAGGGACCTAGGAAATTATTTAACTGTGCTCAGTCACCCAGGCATTCAGAGGCTGCTGCAGCCATTGTCCCAAGATGCTTGACTACTGCTCGAGATGGTGGCAGACCTTGGCATTAACCATGTGGTATAGGTCGTACAGGAATGCAGGATGCTGTAGTTAGGGGGTCATAGAGGCTTCCATCAAGATTTCAAAGAAAGGCCTGGGAGACTAGGCAAAATGTAGCAGGATTGGAGTTCCTGCAGGTTGCCCCTGAGAGGGAAGATGTGAGAAGGAAGCCAAAGCTGCAGTGGAGACTCCCGAGATTGAGAGATGCCAGTAACATGGGATGTCTGCCAAGGAAAGCTGCAAGAATCAAGCAGAAACAAGCCACGTGGGCTGCCACCAGCAAGATCATAGGGGCTGAGCTACACAATCCCTTTGAAGAAAATATCACAAGGCCATGTGCCTTAGATGACGGATGTGGAGCTACAGGACTTATTTGCCCAGCTGGATTTTGGTCTTGCCTTGTTTCCATCCCTTCTTTTATGCTGCAATTTCTCCTTTGTGGAATGGAAGTGCTTACTCTGTGCCATTATATATTAAATATATGTAACTTGCTTCTGATCTTTACTCTTACAGCTAAGAGTTTTTTAAAAAAATTTGAATATGTTCTAATTAGTTATACATGATAGTAGAATGAATTTTGACACATCATACATAGATGGAGTATAACTTCTCATTCTTCTGGTTGCACCTGATGTAGAGTTACATAGGTCATGTAATCACATATGCACATAGGGTAATAATGTCCGTTTCATCCTATTATTATTCCTACCCCCCACATCCTCTCCCCTCCCTTCACTCCCCTCTGTCTAATCCAAAATACCTCTATCCCCACCCTTATTGTGAATTAGCATCTGCATATCCAAGAAAATATTTGGCCTTTGGTTCTTTGGAATTGGCTTATTTCGCTTAGCATAATATTCTCCAATTCCATCCATTTACTGGCAAATGCCATAATCTTGTTCTTTAAGGCTGAGTCATATTTCATTGTGTATATATCCCACAATTTATTTATTCATTCATCTGTTGAAAGGCATCTAGGTTGGTTCCATAGTTCAGCTATTGTGAATTGAGCTGCTATAAATCAGCTAAGAGTTTGTCTTGAGTCTCAACAGGATTTTTGACTGTGATTTTTGAGCAACACTAAAGCTATGGGGACTTGGGCTGGGGTTGTGGCTCAGTGGTAGAGTGGTTGCCTAGCATGTGTGAGGCACTGGGTTCAATCCTCAGTACCACATAATAACTAAAAAAATAATGTTGTTATGTCCATCTATAACTAAAACATATTTAAAAAAATAAACTGAGAACTCTTGGAAATGGGCTAAATATTATTTTGAATTGTGAGATGGGCATGAGCTTTCGGGGGCCAGGGCAGAATGTTATGGTTTAGACCTGAGGTGTCTCCCAAAATCTCATGTGTGAGAAAATACAAGAAAGTTCAGAGGTGAAATGACTACATTATGAGAACCTTAACCTAATCAGTACATTAATCCACTGGTATGAATTAACTGGGTGATAACTGTAGACAGGTAGGGTGTGACTGGAAGAAGATCACTGGGGGCATGCCTTTTGGGTTTATATTTTGTCCCTGGTGAGAAGGGTTCTCTATCTGCTTCCTCATGGCCACGTTCCAAGCTGCTTTCTTCAACATCATGCTCTTCTGCCACAATGTTCTACCTCACCTTGGGCCCAGAGCTATGGAGTCAGCCATCTGAGACCTCTGACAATGTGAACCAAAATAAACTTTTCCTCCTCTAATTATTCTTTTCAGGTCTTTTGGTCACAACAACAAAAAAGCCAATTAAAACCTATGTCTTCTCTGGAAAAGTGTCTATTCAGGTCATTTGCCCATTTTTTAAATCAGATTTTTTTTTTTTTTTTTGCTTAATGAATTATATAAATCCCTTACATATAGGAATGTTTGTTATCATATTTTTTTCTAAATGTAAGATCCTGTGACCAATATGGGCATCTATCAATTGAAGATTTATTCACTCTATTAATGTTACTACATACTACAGAACATTATGTGTCTACTGAAATGAATGAATCAGATTTATATATGCCAACTTGGAGTGAGGTTCATGATGAAATCTTTAAAAAAATTTTTTTAGTTGTAGATGGACTCAATACCTTTATTTTATTTATTTATTTTTATGTGGTGCTAAGGATCGAACCTAGTGCCTCACACATGCTAGGCAAATGCTCTACCACTGGGCTACAACCCCAGCCCATCATGATGAAATCTTTTTTTTTAACATTTTTTTTAGTTGCTGATGGGCCTTTATTTTTTTTTTATATATTTATTTATATGTGGTGCTGAGAATAGAACCCAGGGCCTCACACATGCCAGGCAAGTGCTTTACTACTGAGCCACAGCTCCAGTTCCATGATGAAATCTTTAAGGGGAAAAAGTCAGTTGTAGAATAGAGGGTGTAAGTGATTCTACCTTTATTTAAAAAAAAAAAAAGTATGTTTGTTGTTTACTGTCTTTCTCCTTATACTGGGATAAGTACTTGTTGAGAAGATTTTTACTTATGCTATTCATTGCTATGCCTAACCTGTACCTAAAACAATGTCTGCCACATATTAGATGCTCACAAGTTATTTTATTCAGTGAATTAATGACTGCTTATCCCTTTTTGTGAGCAAGAAGAGGGTGGAAGGGGTCATTCATGGCTGTTAGTTTTAATTATTTCTGGGGGAAAGAATTATTGAAAAAGTAAGGAGTGTGAAGATAATTAACATTTTTAATACTTTTTAAAAATCTGTTAACAATAAATGTAAGTTTCATAATGTAAAAAAATCTAAAAAGATAGTGTTACAGGGAGAAAAGGAAGATAAACTATGAATGTCATTGTCATCACATGAAGAAACACTCAACATTTTAGTTACATACACTTCTGGGTACAGAAGAGAAGAAGGGGAAAGACCAAACAGTACTGTTTGAGGAACAGAGAAGGCTACAGGTTAGGGGACACTGAGTGGGTGTGAAGACTTTCTTTTCTTTATATTTAGTTACATTTGTGGGTGCTGACTGCTTTAACTGTGTTAAAAGATGTATGAATTGGTATCAAATATGGGTGCATTCATCACTGGGTGTCTGGTACCAGTTTGTTTTGTTTAAACCAATGACAAAGTGTGTAAGTGACTGCCTTCACTTGTGTGGCTGCTCTTAATCACTTAGAACTAGTCTACTGGATCACCAATACCAGTGTTTGGTATTTTCTGAATATACTCACCTATGGTGAAGAGGGCTCATGCATGTTGAACTAGTTACTCGGTACTGGAAAAATCGTGGGTTCATACCACAACCTAGTCTGATGTAAGCTCCTCGATTGCTGCCTTCTTCATAATAATTAGAAGCAGAAAATATGGTAATAACCTGATTAATTAAAAAAAATAATTGGGTTCATAAAATTAGTTTGCAAAAGTCTATTCAATAAAGTCAAATAGCTTAATTCTTAAAAAGCAAAAATTAACACAGTTCATAATCTCTGCAAATTACCCAAGTCTGACATGATTTCTTCAAAGTCCACTGGAAGAAAACAAAGGTTTTCACTTGGTGTCTCCAAGAGCACTACCTCCTAGACATTCATTCAATATCCCCAGTGCATGACCCTGCACTCCTATGCACAATTTCAGTGCCAGATCTTAGAATCCTCTTCAGGGTTTGGTTTTGCAAATTCTAATTTTCCAAGGGGATAAATCCCTTATTTTCTTATCTTGTAACATCTAAGCATTCAGAACTTGTCTAGTAGCTCAGTCTTTTTCTTTTGCTTGGAGCTAAGTGACTCCATTCATTGAATAAGACAACTTAGAGGGTTCAAGGCTCAACAAAACCAGTGCTTTAAGGGCAGAGAAACAGTGGCTAGACTATGAGACCATGATCACTATCTTGGGAAAGAACCAGCCTTAGGGGTATGGTGGAATATGGAAAGATAATACTTGTCAGTGACAGAAAAGCTGGCTTAGGCCCAATTCTGTCATAATCAGCATATCACTTCAGACAAACCACTACTATTTTCTATCCACTTTCTCATTATAAAGAAGTCCTTACTTATCTTACAATATTAGTACTTGCCTTACTTATCTTACAATATTAGTATGAGCCTAAAACAAATTAATAGTTAAGAAAAGCAGATGAAGAAATGCCATACAATTTGGTATTCATTGTTATTTATTGCTCTTCACTGTAGAAAAAGAGGCTTACCAGGTCAATGGAGGACAGGAATCAATTCCTCAGTCCTCAACTCTTCTAACCTTATTGATACCACCAAAGGAGCAAAACACACTCCATTTTCGTGGCTACAGCAAAACTAACCACAGCAACTTGCAGGAGACTGCCTACTCAGCTAGTTGAAGGAAAGTGTGTTTTCTGCCCTGCACAAGTAATGTGCAAAAAGTAGAAGAGAACAAAGTGAATTCACTGCTACTTTTCACATACTCTGTGAGGAAAAATACATTCTTTACAGGAGAGCTGCGTTACAATAAGTAAAGAATGAAGTCTCTGTGTGTATACTTAGTGCCATGAAGATCAGCAAATAAGTCTCTTAGGGTGTGAGTGAGGACCTTTCAAACAACCTATATATGAACCTGCCAGTCTCTGGTTTCTGTTTGGTACTAGAGAAGATATCTTCTCATGGGCTCCTAGGTCAGACACACTCTGTGAAGAGAAGACTCTATGCTTGGGGGAAATATGTCTTTGAGAATGTCACCAACAATATTAGCTTACCTTCCCATCATGGCAGATTTCATATCCATCATGCTTACATTCATGAGACCTAATGAGCATCTTCAACTGATATTTATTAAGAATCTTAGAGGTAACGTCTGGTCCAAAATAGCAGCCTCCTCCTCGACTTGTATTTGGATAACAGCCTTTTCTGCCTCTGGGGTCACTCCACAGAATGTCAACGATCTTGGAAGAACAAACCAAATTAGGCTGCAACTTATAAGTGAGAATTTGTCTTACTAGATTCCAACTTATTTACCATAAGTTCAAGGTATCCCAAAGGCTCTTTCCATTCCTCCTTCAAAATTGTTTCATACTCATCTACACCATGCATCCTTTCCAGAATACTTTTTCTTAAGTACTGGGGATTAAATCCAGGAGAACTCTACCACTGAGTTCTATCCCCAGCCCTTTTTATTTTGAGACAGGGTCTTGCTAAGTTGCTAAGGCTGGTCTTGAACTTGCAATCTTTCTGCCTCAGCCTCTCAAATTGCTGGCATTACAGGTATGCAGTCAAGTTGTTGTGATTACAGGAGTGGGTCAACACACCTGGCCATTCTTTTCTTTTAAAAGAGTTTCATTGTCGTGTTCACAGAAGAAAGCAGCTCCCCATAGTGAACACATTAGGCGTTCTTGATATATTCAAAGAAATTAGGTAGCTCACACAGCTGGGACTTGGGCCTAGGGTTTTTGTCCTGTTGAACAAACAACCTGAGGAAGTGCTTGCTCTTTCCCATCACAAATAGAGAAAGTTGTTCATTCAAGAACATCCCTAAAGCATCTCCTTCACCTTTTGCCACCTTGATATGGACATTCTCAGTTTCAGCAATACATTTACTCACAACTCAATTCTACCAGGTGTTCTCCTAAATCCACAGAGTTTTATTAGTATAACATTTCCTTTGGGGGGCGGTGTGGAAGAAGCAAATATAGGTCACATGATACCCAGGACTGAAGACCCAAGTTTCTAAGAATATTTTTTCACAGAAAATTGGAGGCTCCTTCTTCGTGGCTCCAATGTACAGGTATAACATTTCTTTATTTAAACTCCTATAAGATCTTCAAGAGCACTAAGAAAAACTATCTTTGCCACTAAACATAGCAACAACCCTAGGAAACACTCTGGGTCCCACTTTTTATTTTGGGGGTTGGGGTACCAGGGATTGAACTCAGGGGCACTTGACCACTGAGCCACATCCCCAACCCTATTTTGTATTTTATTTAGAGACAGGGTCTCACTGAGTTACTTAGTACCTTGCTTTTGCGGAGGCTGTCTTTGAACTCACGATCCTCCTGCCTTAGCCTCCCAAGCCACTGGGATTACAGGTATGTGCCATGGCACCCAACTGGGTCCCACTTCTGAAATCTTTTAAATCTGACATTTGGGCCAGTTGATCTGTAAAGTACCTCAAAGTTCTAACAGCCTATAATTCTAAAAGTCTATATTTTCCAGATTTCTTTTTTCTTTTTGGTTTGGTTTTTGATGCTGGTGCTGGTGCTGAAAATTGAACCTAGGGCTCAAGCATCCTGGACAAGTACTTTACTACTGAGCTACACCTCTAGCCCTTCCACCTCCACATGTTTCTTTTGAAGGCATGAAAAAGCCTGCATTTTAAGTTGTGCAGTTAATCTAGTAGGACCAAATCAGATCTTGAGAACCAAAAATGGTTGCTCTACTAAATGTGACTGTGTACCCATTTACAGGTGTAGTGCTGAAGGGAAACTAGAAATGAGTGAGGGAAAGGGCAATAAGGTGGAAAGAACAGAACTGGCAGAACAACCACCCTGGAATGATCAGCACCTGATTAGAACTAGAGAAAATCTGCACAAGGCACAGACAAGACACTTGCAGATTTTTTGATGATTGATTGAGTTCAAAATTAAAACCACCCAAAGAAGAATTAATCTAGGCGTTTCCTTTCTCCTCACTGAATTCTAACATGGGCACAACATACAAATAAATATAATGCAACCCCTTTACTATGCTGTTGTTTATGACAAAAATAGCATTTGCATTTTAAACTGAGTTATATCTGGCTTTTACACTAACTAATTCGTCTTTGGGGGATGTGACCTGACCTGTAGTACAATGAAGGAGTAAACACAAAACACAAGGGTTTTTATTTTATTAGGAGGGGATTACATTTTTAATTCCTACATGAATACAAATCATTTATAGCCAAAATTATCCCTGGAAAAACTCTTCAATTATCCTGAAAGTATAATATACATTGTTTTATATATATAATCCTATATAATAATATGGCTATGTTTATATATATATAATAGTATATGAAAAGGACTATGTACAAAAATAAATTTTTACAGTATTTTTCTTTTTTTGCCTTCTTTGCCATATGCCATAATTGAAATCTACATAAATTAAATATACATATGATGAAACTCTGTTGAACTAGAATAAGCAGTGGTCAAGGAGTCACCTCTTCAAGTATCTATGTCATCTTGGGCAAATCTCTTCACCTATTTTGGCCTCAGTTGTTATTAATGAAATGAGAAAGATATAGCTAAACTCATTTTCTTTGATTCAAAATCATAAGGGATAACAGTTTTTAAGAAATGAGTATCTCCTTCAGAATCCATTACATGAGTTCTCCATTTTTGGGGGGGGGGCAGGGGGTACTGGGGACTGTGCATTTCTTTTCTGTCTAGAAATTATTCATTTGACTAGGTTTTCCTAGATTGTAGTTGTAACATAGATTTAATTCTGGAGTTCACAAACAAACAAAAATGCTATTAAGGACTCTTTGTTAGTGAAATAAATTCTTCCATAGAAATCATCTGTATTCTCAACAACCTATCCTCTGAGATGCAGGAGTTTTTGGATAGTAATTGCATGAAAGATGAAGTATTTGCAACATTTTTTACTAAAAAATTTCAAGCCAAAAAGTGGGAAACCTTCACTGAGCTACAGATCTTATATGACCAGGATGACAAACATCTATTTGTCTCAGCCTTTTAAATTTCCTCAATCTAAAATAAATCAAGAACACATGAGATTCCACTGCACTCCCTCTAGAATGGCTACAACTGAAAGGGTTAAAAAAATTTAAAAAGGGGACAGTCAATAATAAGTGCTGGTGAGAATGGAGGAGAAATTAGAACCTCATTGCTGATGGGAATGTAAAATGGTATAGCCACTTGGGCAAACAGTTTAGAACTTTTTCAAAATATTTAACTTTGGAGTTACCTTATCATCCAGCAATTCATACTGGGTATGGACTGCATATACACCCAAGAGAAATGCAAAGATATGTACATAAAAAAACTCGTATGTTGTATATGAATGTTCATAAAGACATTATTCATAACAGTAAAAAAATGGAAACAAATCCAAATGTCCATGAGCCAATAAATGAATAAATATAATATGGCCTACCCATATAGTAAAATATTATTCAGCAATAAAAAGAAATAAAGTACTGACACATGCTACAACATGGATGAATCTAAAGAACACTGTGCTGAGTAAAAGATGCCAAACACAAAAGATCACATATTGTATTGTGTCCATTACAATAAAATGTTCAGAATTAGTACATCTATAAAGACAGAAAGCAGGTTAGTGGTTGCCTAGGGCTGTGGGGGCAGGAAAGGGGGATAATGGAGAGTGACTGCTAATAGGTATGGGGTTTCTTTCTTGGATGATAAAAATGTTCTCAAATTAGGTTGTGGTGATAGTTGTAAATTTATTAAAAACTACTGGATTATATACTCTAAATGGGTGAGTTACATGATATGTGAATTATACCTCAATAAAAGTATTTAAAATGCAGTAATGAGGAGCTGGGGTTGTGGCTCAGTGGTGGAGGGCTTGCCTAGCATGTGAGACAATGGGTTCAATTATCAGCACCACATATAAATAAATAAAATAAAGGTCCATCTGTAACTAAAAAAATTTTTGAAAAAAAAATACAGTAATGAATTCAGAGAGAATCATATGGTTTGCTTATGAAAGTAAAGTTACTTTTATCTATATATTGTAAGGTACATCATCATCTATGCTGGTGTCTTCATTGCCACTCTGGGAACACTTTAATTACCTACCTGTTCCCATTCATGCTTTGATAATTGTTCAGAGGATAAATCACTTGATCTGACTCTCCCTGGTGCAGTAAGAGTTATGCCCATTTTACTTTTCTTCAAGTCAGTGGCATTGTCTTTATTTATTGACACTGGTGGCATCAGCACAGATCTCATCTACAAAACAAATTCATGTTTTAGTGAAACACTCTGCTTATTGTGCTACATGCAGACACTTCAGTACCCATTAGGAATTTGTCTATATTGTTGTGCCTCAAGTCAATGAAAAACACACAGAAACCTTTTCTATCTCTCCCACCTCCTATGACTTGTTGATCCACTGTTGTCTGTAAAGTGGGCCTGTTAAATTCTGTTTGCACATTTTTTTCAACTAAAGACACTGCTCTACAGGGAAAGACTCACATTAAAGTTTCTAAGGGATACCAGAGGCACATACACACATGCAGGTGCTAAACGGGTTCTAAGGCATCATCACAGGGAATGAAAAATGTTATGTGCAGGGAAAACTAACCCCCCTCTGAGCCTTTATCTGGGGCTTGGAGGGGTTCAGAAACATCTCTTAAAAGGGTAGTTGCTTTTCATTTTGTTATGTTTTCTAGGAGAAATGAGAAAAAGTCCATCTGTGTCCAGAAAACTTCTAAATGGGACAGAGATTGAAAACTTTGGAAGCCCTTCAACCTAAATGTAGTGTAGTTCTCAATTTGACCTGTCAACAATTATGTTCTCTAACTCTAATAACAAACCTCCTGTGTTTCTTTGGAAAATAAAAAGTCTTTCTGATAGCATTTCAACTAATATAATCCCTCTACATTCCTTATACAACCCAAATTAAAATTATAATTTTATACTGGTATCTTTGTAGCACCATACCTTAACACAAAGTAATTTCAATCAATACTTCTGCTACACTGGTGACCATAGCTCATAATTCTCTGGAGTAGGCACCTAGTTTCTACTATAAACTGGGATATGTATGAAATCTTTATTTTTCAAAAACAGAATGGAGGCTGGGTGTGGTGGCACAGGCCTGTTAATTCTCAGGAGGTGAGACAAGAAGGATTGCAAGTTCAAGGCCAGCCTCAGCAGCTTAGCAAGACCCTGCCTAAAAAGAAAAAAGAAAAAAATGATCTTATTCTGAAGTCTTATCTCATTGCACTTGTTGGAAATTCTATCTCAGCTATTATGAGCTAGTTCTGGTTCAGAACCTACCTTCCCTGTCTTCCCTAGGCAAATGTCCTTAGGTTTTAGGTAGAGCAGAATATTCTGGGAAGGGCCTCTGAATCTAAGTACACACAATTCACTTCTGATAAGCTCATAGGGCTAGGCCACATGGTCCCTTAAGTCTGTGCTGCTCTGCAATTTTCAAGGCCACTTAGGATTGTGAGATATGTTGCCCAGTCCCTCTAAGGCACCATGCCACCATCTTCTCATGGGGGTCCTACTAGCCATCTTTTCCCATACCCACTGCTGAGGAGTTTGAAGAATACCAGAGACTTAGTCTTATAGAGTTCTTCATTTCTATTCCTCTACATTGACCTCCAACCTGCTCATCATACAAAATGTTTTTAATGAACTTAGAAGAGAAGTTGCCATTAGGTTTCCTCAACACAACCCCTCCCCTATTAACAAGTACACCACCACCAAGGGTAAAAACAAGGAAGCGTGATCATCTGGCAATTGAAGGGTCTGATGGAATAAGAACGTGGGGATTATAAAACTGAACTTGGAAATCTACCTTTGTATCTCATGTGATAGAGTTCCAGAAGCTTGAGACTACTCTTTCATTATAGTTCAATTATATTTATTTAATATAAATATGTACTGTTAGTTCTCACACTAGGAGGGGTATAAGACACAAACATATATATTTATATAGAAGTCAAATTTTTATATAAAACCAGTCTTATGAGCAGGTGGAACAGTGATCCCTGAAGGTGATGAAATCTGAGGCATCCTGGGAAAATTGCTGACCCAAAAACATCCCCCAGGATCTGTCCTAATCACTGAAATTCAGACTTAAGATCCAAATATCAGGAAAAAAACAAAGGGAGAATTGGAGAAGAGAGCTATATGTTTAGGACTTACAATATGGTATTTTCTTCATCCAGGTTAATATATTTAATCTTCCCAACAATCCAAAGTTATATTTTTACTTCTAACTTATTGGTGTAGGAACTGAGACTTAGAAAACTTCAATACCTCACCCAATCACCCATCTAGGAAGTGGTAGAAGCAGGATATAAATCTGGCTATATCTGTCTGATATCAGAATTTGTAGTCTTTACCACATCAAGGCGGCTGTCAACTTAGGGTCTCCACAGAGCTAGTTATAGACATTCCAGAGACTTGTTCTCAGTACCTCAAAAAGCCTCACATAAGGCTGGCTGCTCAGGCTAACCTCAGGAAAGATTTCATTCTGAGCCATTGGTAGTGGCTAATTAGTAGTCACAGGGTGGGTGGTGGTGAGTATAGCATTCATGCCATGTGCTTACCAATATTTGACTGACAAAAACATCATGTTCCTTTGCACTTAGCTAGAATCATAACCACTCACTATGTTTTTTTTTAATCTTTAGCCTTTATTTTAAACAAAGATGAATCCTAATTTATAGAAAAGAAAAATCATTCACTCTGATTCATACTTTTAAACACATAATATGAAAACTGCAAAATCGCTTTTTTATTTATTCTTTTTAGTTGTACATGACAGTAGAATCTATTTTGATATATTTATTTGAGCACAGAATAAATCTTATTCTAATTAGGATCCCAGTCTTGTGGATGTATACTATGTTGAGATTCACTGTGCTGTATTCATATATGTGCATAGGAAAGTTATGTCAGATTCATTCCACTGTCTTTCCTGTTCTTTCCCATCTCCCTTCCCTTTATTCCCATTTGTATAATCCACTGAACTTCTCTCCTTCCCTTCCCCACTTGTTGTGGGTCAGTATCCACATATCAGAGAGAACATCCAAACTTTGCTTTTTGGGGGGATTGGCTTATTTCACTATTTCACTTAGCATGATAGTCTCCAGATCCATTCATTTACTGGCAAATATCATAAAGTCATTCTTATTTATGGCAGAGTAATATTCCATTACCACAACTTCTTTATCTATTTATCTGTTGATGGGTTAGTTCCACAGCTTAGCCATTATGCATTGTGCTGCTATAAACATTGATGTGGCTGCATCACTGTGGGATGCTTATTTTTAACTCCTTTGGATATATAACAAGGAGTGGAATAATTGGGTCAAATGGTGGTTCTCTTCCTAGTTTTTTGAGGAATCTCCATACTGCTTTCCAGAATGGTTGTACTAATTTTCAGTCCCACCAAAAATGTATGAGTGTACCTACCCTTTTCCCCACATCCTCACCAACATTTATTATTACTTGTATTCTTGATTATTGCCATTCTGGCTGAAGTGAGATGGAATCTCAGTGTAGTTTTAATTTTTATTTCTTTAATTGCTAGAGATGTTGAACATTTTTTTCATATATTTGTTGACCATTCATATTTCTTATTTTAAAAAGTGTCTGTTTAGCTCCTTTGCCTATTTATTGATTGGGTTATTTATTTATTTATTTTTGGTATTAAGCCTTTTGAGTTCTTTGCATACCCTTGGAAATTAATGCCTTATCTGAGGTGTGGGTGACAAAGATTTTCTCCCATTCTGTAGGTTATCTCTTCATGCTCTTGATTGCTTCCTTTGCTGTAAAGAAGCTTTTTAGTTTGATACCATCCCATTTACTGATTTTTTATTTTACTTCTTACACTTTAGGAGTCTTGTTGGGGAAGTCTTGTTGGGGAAGCTGACAGGTTGGAGTGCTGGGCCTACATTTTCTTCTAGTATATGCAGGGTTTCTGGTCTAGTACCTAGATCTTTAGTCCACTTTGAGTTTTGCGCAGGGTGAAAGATAGGGGTTAAATTTCATTCTACAACATATGGATTTCCAGTTTTCCCAGTACCACTTGTTGAAGAGGCTATCTTTTCTCCAATGTACATTTTTGGCACCTTTGTCTAGTATGAGATAACTCTATTTATATGGGTTTGTCTCTGTGTCTTCTATTCTGTACCTTTGGTCTACATGTCCATTTTGGTACCAATACCATGACATTTTTGTTACTATAGCTCTGTGGTATAATTTAAGGTCTGGTAATGTGATGTCTCCTGCTTCGCTTTTCTTGCTAAGGATTGCTTTGGCTATTCTGGGCCTCTAATTTTTCCAAATGAATTTCATGACTGTTTTTTCTATTTCTATGAAGAATGTCATTTGAATTTTAATAGGAATTGCATTAAATCTGTATAGTACTTTTAATAGTATGGCCATTTTGACAATATTAATTCTGCCAAGAACATGGGAGAGCTTTCCATCTTCTTAGGTCTTTAATTTCTTTCTTTAGTGTTCTGTAGTTTTCATTGTTGAGGTCTTTTACCTCTTTTGTTAGATTGAGTGCCAAGTTTTTTTGTTTTTGAGGCTATTGTGAATGGGATAGTTTTCCTAATTCCTCTTTCCACTGATTTTGTCATTGATATATGGGAATGCAATTGATTTATGAGTGTTAATTTTATATCCTGCTACTATGCTGAAATCATTTATGAGCTCTAGAAGTTTTCTGGGTCCTCTAAATATAGGATCATGTTGTCAGCAAATAGAGATAGTTTGAGCTCTTCTTTTCCTATTTATATCGCTTTAATTTCTTTCTTTCACATAATTGCTCTGGTTAGAGTTTCAAGGAGTATGTTGAATAGAAGTGTTCGTGAAAGAGGGCAACCGTATCTTATTCCAGTTTTTAGAGGGAATGCTTTCAGTTTTTCTCTATTTAGAATGATGTTGGCTTTGGGATTGTCATATATAGTTTTTATAATGTTGAGATATGTTCCTACTTGCTCTATATTTTCTCGTGTTTTAAACATAAATGGATGCTGTATTTTATCAAATGCTTTTTATGCATCTATTGAGATCATCATGTGACTCTTGTCTTTAAATATATTTATGTGGTGAATTACATTTATTGATTTCCATATAAACCAGCCTTACATCCCTGGGATGAAACCCACTTGATCATGGTGTACTATATTTTTAATGTATTTTTGTATGCAATTTGCCAGTATTATATTAAGAATTTTTGCATCTAAGTTCATCAAGCATATTGATCTGAAGTTTTCTTTCGTTGATGTGTCTTTGACTTGTTTTCATATCAGGGTGATACCAGCTTCATAGAACAAATTTGGTAGAATTCCCTCCTTTTCTATTTCATGGTATAATTTGAGAAGAAGTGGTGTTAGTTCTTCTTTAAAGGTCTTGTAGAACTCTATTGAGAATCCATCCAGTCCTGGGCTTTATTTCTTGGTAGGCTTTTGATGACATCCTTAATTTCATTACCTGAAATTGATCTGTTTAAATTTTCTAAAGCCTCCTGGTTCAATTTGAGTAGGCCATATGTCTCTAGAAATTTGTCAATATCTTCAAGATTTTTTAATTTATTGGAGTATAGATTTTCAAAATAGTTTCTGATTATCCTCTGTGTTTCAGTAGTGTCTGTGGTGATATTTCCTTTTTTGGTATGGATTTTAATAATCTGAGTTTTTTCCCTCTTTCTTTTGGTTAGCTTAACTAAGGGTTTATCAGTTTTGTTTAATTTTTTCAAAGAACCAACTTCTTGTTTCATTGATATTTTTAATTTTTTAAATTTCAACTTTATTGATTTCAGCTCTCCACTCACTATGTTTATACTGACTATCTCATCTTGATCAAAACGTCTTATTGACTTGACTATTCACTGATATCATAAGAAAGAGGACCTTAAACTTAGGATGGTCTTATAATTTACTGCAACTGGGATTTTTTTTTAGAGTAGAAGGAGACACTATTCACAATTACACCAGGACAAATGTGTAATCCAGTTAGTATGGTTGTCATTCAGAGAAATGGGCAAGGAGTATATAAAATTGCCATAGACTCAGAAAAGGTGTTCTAAAAAAGTTTCTATCCAGTTTTGTCTTAGGTTTGCCCTGCTTTAGTATTAAATCTCTTAAGAGATATTTAACAAATATTAAGTACTTACTATATCTCACATGCTGAGGTATTATCAGTGAACGGAAGAAGCGGGGGAATATAGTAAGAACAGTCCCATGAATCCTTATTATTTTGGTGACTGTTATAAAGGATATATACAAGAGGCCTGAAAGTATATAAAGGGCATCTGACCTAGTTTCAGTTATATTAAGCTTAAATTAAAAGTATGAAAAGATGATAACGCCAATATTATAGCTCACATGTGTATAAAGGTATAGAGACTCCAAAACCTCAAGGTGCAATGGGGTCACATTTCTGTCTCTATCAGATTCAATTCCAGCTCTAGATCTGCCTGTGTAGATTGGTTGGAAGTTGATTATCATTCCTGAGGTGTAATGATTCAGGTTTCCCACTAAGACCATATGCCATCATTTGGCTTCATAGCTCCATTGGTCCTCATGCCCATGTGGCACCCCTTCAGTCTCTAGTCTGGAGGCTCCAGCTTAGCTCTGGTAGAGGAGGAAGACAACTCCTATTTCCCTATAAGGCCCATCCAAGAAGCCCTTCACTAGGTGTGGAATATTTACAGATACCACATAGCCACTTCTCTCAGAGGTTCTATACAGGTTCCTTTTCTGCCTTTGCTGTATTTAATACACTTATTTACAGTTAAGTATTTAAAAAATAATTATCCTGATCCATTTGAAGTATAAGGAAAATCATATTTTTAAAACTGCCGTATGATTCTACTTATACAAGGTACCCAGAGTAGTCAAATTCATAGAGACAGAAAATAGAATACTGGTTACTATGGCTGGAGGGAGGAGGAGAATGGGGAGTTATTATATAATGTGTATAGTTTCAGTCTTAGAAGATGAAAAATTCTGTATATGGATGGTGGTCATAGTGGTGATGGTGGCACAAAAATGTGAATGTACTTAATGCAATTGAACTATAAACTTTAAAATGGTTGCAGTGGTAAATTTTATATTATATGCATTTTATACCATGTAGATGAATTAATGGATATTTTAACTTTTAAAAATCAAAATTTTTCACTTTTACAAACTATATAAAAAGCCAACATTTTCTCATTTTTCCACTTTCAACATAAATTTTTTAAGAAACTATTTTCCATATATAGAAGTTACCCATTTAGTTCTTTATCATAAATGCAATCATAGATTTTCTTAAAATTTGTACTAATCTTTTCAGAATTAAAACCACCACTAAAATTCAAATCAATTCAAAATGATAAATGAAAAGAGGTACATATTGTTATAAACCTCTGAGATATGATTCATGCAAATATTCTTACTTTGCTTCTCTCTAGGCGGTGGAGTAAATTCAAATCTGTGGACTCAGATATCCCGCCATGTATCACCAGAATTTCATTGTCAATAATAGTACCAATTGGGAGCAAGGTATAGACTTCTTCCAAGATTTGCAAGATTTTTTTTCCATGCAACTGTAAGTAAGAACTTGAGTAAGTTTCATTTTTCTGATAGGTCCAGCTTATTGAACAGTCCCAATGCATGGACAAAATACAAGTATTCATGCCGCCCAAAGGAAGTCACCAAGGAGTCACTAATCAACTACCATGTATTAATCATGGTTTTTATTCTGTATTTTTGATATTTAGACATCTTGGGGAGTGCCAATCCCACACACTGCCCCTCCCAGGGCTAGAGACAATAAATGACTCACCTTTCACATGCAAACCAACCAATCCAGAACCCACACCTTCAATAACATCTTTTGTTAGGCTCTCACACTTAGGGCCATTATGCCTAATCACCCAGGGCCAGCTACCAGACAACTAGGGACAACTCATGCTCCACAGTAAGCTGACATTATGCAAACTAGTCAATCTTAAACTTTATTACACTGAGACACCTTGCCAGTTCCTTCCCATGAAAACCACAGAAAAGGTTCTTGTCCATGTTTTCCCTTGGCTCCCTCTGCCTTCTGATGGACTCTGGTACTTCTCCACATGGTCCTCCCAGTGTGGCATGCAGTGCCTCCTACTTCTAGGAAACTATGAATAAAAACCTTTTCTTTCATGACAGTCATTTCTGTGTCTGCCTATTTTACCATACCTGAGTTTAAAAAAAAAATCCCCAGTGGGTACCTTTAAAACAATGGAATATGTTTGTATCTACACTGAAACCAATACAAAGGTCACAATAAAAAAGTGTGGTTTAGTCCAGGGAGAGTTGGGGGGACTCTGAGTAGTAAGAACTTCTTACTATTCCTCTATTTTATTGGCATAAATTCTGAGTAACTGGCCCATCACCTTTCCTAAAGCAATAATCTTGTCTTTATTGATTTGTTTTTTGTTTTTAATATCTCTGCATAAACAACAAAGAGAATGCAAAAAAATTAAAAGTTTGACTCTTACCTTGTATTTACTCAAGATTTCTCTTGTAAAGCCATACCTTAAAAAAGGTGAGCATTTAAATAATTAATTGTTGATCACTCTTATTTACATGAGTCATGAAAAAAAGGGGAGTCCTTGATATCTCACTATCACCTATACTAGGAACTTAAGAAATCAGACTTCAGTTGGAACTGTTACTTACCAGAGTCTTTGCTAGGCATAATGGGAAAGAACAAAAGCAATCAATGACATGTTCCCACCCTCAAGGAGGTTATAGCATATTGGGAAAAGAAAATAATTTTTCATGAAATAATTATAAGACAACTTAGAAAACATGTGATAGGCATGAGTTGTGCAAAGACTGCAAGTCGGGGCTGGGGTTATAGCTAAGTGGTTAGAGTGCTTGCTTAGCATGTGTGAGGCACTGGGTTCAATCCTCAGCATCACAAAAAATAAATAAAAATAAAATAAAAGTATTGTGTCCATCTACACCTAAAAATATTTAACTTAAAAAAAAAGGACTGCAAGTCTTTTGAAAGTGTACTGCAGCAGCTGAGGAAGCTGTGTGGGAGAAGGTTTTTCATTTAGATAGAATTTCTCAGACATCCTATATCTTACAGTAAATGATCAGAAAAAATGAAAAGATTAAACAAAGATGAACAAAAGCCTAGAAGATAAAAAGCTGTCTCTTTATGCTTTCTCTGATATAGGTCCTGTAATGAATGGTATTCGGGGCTTTTTTTTAATAGAAAGTATCAGGAACATTAATGTCTGACTAGCAGTAGCTAAGGGAAATTTAATAATGGAAAAAATTTCAATTACTTTTCCTTGCTTTAGGATAACAGTATGTACACTTAATACCCAACAAGATAAAGTAGAAACAGCACACTCACCCTAAGTTTCCATGCAAATCATGTCACACCAGGCTTCTACAGTTTTCGAGATGAATTCACCCCAGTACTCACCAAAGGTTTCTATGTTGCTAAACCAATGTACATTTTGTAGTTCTCACCTTTCTCATTCTCTCTGAAACACTAAATACAGTTGACTATACCATCCTTCTGGAAAACTCCTCTTAGATTTTACAACAGTAAACTCTCTTGGTTTTTCCTCCTACTTTTCTGGCTATTCTGAATCTCCTTTGCAAGTTCTTCTCCTCTACCTAGTCTTAAATCCTTCAGACTCTGTCCCAAATCCTCTCCTCCCTTCACTTTCTCCCTTAGCAATCACATCCCTATCCAGCCAGGGCTTCAGTTACTACCTATTGTCAATACCACAGGATCATACTCCAGGCTACACTTAATTTCTGATCTCTGTACATATACTCAACTGTCTACTCAACAGCACCTCAGATCAGCTCACCCCAAACTGAACTTACTATTCTCCTTCAGAATGATTCCAGGCTGTACCCGAAAACTCCAGCCAGGAATCTGGAAATCATCCTTGATTTCTTCCTCTTTCAAGTCCCCCAAATCAAGTTATTGACCCTTAAATCTTCATTGCCTAAAGTCCTCTTGAATTTATTTCTTTGCATCTCTATTACTACCACCCTAGTCTAAGTAAGAATCTAACATCTATCTCTTCAACTACTTCCTAATTGACTTCCCTGTATCCACTCTTGCTGTTGCCCTTCTTAAAATCACTTTTTTTCCCCAGTATTGGGCAATGAACCCAGGACCTCACACATGCTAGCCAAACAATCTACCACTGAGCTACATCCACAGCCTTTTCCTGTTACATTTTAAAACACAAATTTTATGATATCTTTCAATGACATTCTCTTGTCCTTAGAAAATAGTGCAAATTCCTTTGTACCATCCAACCACTTCTTACATCTCCAACCCTATTAGGCACCACCTTATCCTTCATTCTATGCTTCTGCCTTCCTGAACTCTCAAGTCTAAAAAGTCTTGTCTCAAACTCTGCATAAGCCATCCCCTCACTGTGAAATACTGTTCCCATCCCCCTGACGTTCCTCTCTCTCAACTACCTAATTCATCCTTCAAGTCTCAGGCTAGTACTTCCACAGGAAAATTTTCCATCACCCTTCAGACAAGGTTGGATCCCCCTTTATCAACTCATCACATTTGAAAGCCCTGCTCAATGTGTGTTTTTCCTGTTAGATGTGGGTGAGGGTTATGACTCTTTCATTAACTATTATAGGCACTACATAAATATATCTGGCTAACTGAATAAATGAAAGGATAAATGGCAGGCCCAAATAAAAGTACTGAGCTATTTTATATGGGTTTCTGATAATAGTCCTGGGATTTTCTTTCTTCATAGTCTTAGCACTTGTTTTCTTATACTTTGAGAAATAGAATTGAAACTCTATACTCAGACAAGGTGTCAAAACTGTCCCAAAGACAAAACTAATTTGTTGCTGAGCTTTGATTAAGGTACCCAAAAGCCTGGGCCCAAAGGCATGAAACATGCCATACTTTCTACTATCCAAGAACAAACTGATTTTTGTTTTTCATAAAATGAGAGATGAGTCAGGCACAGCAATGCACGCCTGTAATCCCAATGACTTGGGAGGCTGAGGCAGGAGGATCGTGAGTTCAAAGTCAGTCTCAGCAAGGGTGAGGCGTTAAGCAACTCAGTGAGACCCCAAAATAGGGCTGGGGATAAGGCTCAATGGTTGAGTGTCCCTGACTTCAATTCCTGGTATCAAAAAAAAAAAAGAGAGAGATAAAAATAAAAAGGAAAAAGGGAAACAGGAACATTTGTTACCTCTGTGCCTTTCAGCAAAAATTCTTAAGCCATTTAACCAGTCTTTATTCCTCAAACCTTTAGTAAGTTAGATAGCTGAAATGCTATGTTACAGCTGTTCTCAAAAAATGTTTGTCAACAACTATGCCAAAAGCAATTACCATAAAAAAATATACACATCAATATAAAACATGGTGCTAGTTTCCGAGACAATATTTGAGGCAAGCCAAAAGAGTAACAACAGGACAATGCCATTTAAATCTGCTCATAGAACATATCATACCTCCAGATTGGCCTAATATACCTATCTAACATGTATTTTGGTCTGTGAAGGGTGGGTATGGGAGAAAGGAAAAGAACATGATAAAAGAGAGAAGGAAGAATAGGACTAGAAGAACAGATAATAAGGGGGCTTTAGAGCAATTAACCCTCAGTTGAAGACTGGGGGTTTTAAATAGGGCTAAGAATTGAAGTCTTCCTTGAGATTCCCCTCATCTCTCCTCCTCTACCCTTGCTTCTAACTCTCTGCTGGGAACTAAACATGGCAGCATTTTTCCAGAGTGGGAAATAAAAGAGGAAATCTAAAGGCTAAGGTTACCTCATATTCATCATAAAATCCTCATGATTTCCTCTGTTCAAATGCAGGTCATTGGGGTAGACAAGAAAACTCACAAGCAAGACCATGAGGACCTCTATGGAGTTACTGCCTCGATCTACAAAATCACCATTAAAAACATACGGGTTGTTCCCCGATGGGAGACCATTCTGTGGAAAGAAGAAAGGAGGGAAAACAAACAGTTAAACTAATGTTGCTGTTTTCAAGTAAGGCTTTGTGTGTAATGTTCCTGAATATGGAGAAAAGAGGCTGAATTTGTTCTTTCATTGGAAAAAAATCTGCTCACCCACTTGAGCCAGTTTCCCTCTTCCAGGGTAGGCATCTCCTGCAAGGGACCTGAAAGTGAAGCTTGGGACAGGAAGATTCCAGGGAGTATGTGTCAGGGGTTGCTCATTCTACCCACCACCTACTATGAGTTTCCTCTAAAATGAGTTAATAATTGTCCCATCAAAAATTGTTGCTGTCATCTCTTCTTTCTCCTCTACAAAGAGGGAAACTTCTATCCAGGGTAGAACACTGAACTAACAGCCAGAAATCTTTCATTCAAGGGGGCCTACATCTAAATTCTTTGGGCTACTATACCCTCAATTTGCAAAAGGAAGATGATACTATATCCCTCCCTGGATCACCTGTGAGAATGGATATGAAGTTCCCAGGCAAGTGGAATATGCCATGTGATATGACTGGGTGTAGGGCCGGTGTACTTGTGAGCCCATCTAGTGTCTATAGTAAGCAATGTTATTCTGGCTGATTGCTGACAGGGCCATATTAGTCACTAGATATTTTTAATCTCACTCTTAAGTATGAGATACTTTTTTTTTCCTCCAGTACTGGGGATTGAATCAGGGGTATTCTACCACTAAGCTATATTTCAACCTATTCTTATTTTTTATTTTGAGACAGGGTCTGACTAAGTTGCAGAGGCTGGTTTTGAACTTGTGATTCCCCATACCTCAGTCTCCCAAGTAGTTGGGATTACAGGCATGAGCCACAGCATTGAATGAGATAATATTTTAAAGACAATGTTAATATTGAAAAGGAGCTGAGATAAGGACACAGGACTGGTTTTATAAAAGCTATTAATTCATGTACTTCTACAGTACAAAACCAAGACAAAACAAACATATATAACATGGTTACATTTTCTCAGTGTCACACCTGATAAGAAAATGTCTGAGTGCATTTCTCCTGCATAGTAAGATAAATTCAAATGTTTGAAAAATGTATTACAAAGAGAAAAATCTAGGTACTCATACATCAAAATGCATTGTTTTCCTTCAAAAAATTTAACCTTCAGGAAATAATACATTCTTAATCTTTTTCAAACTATTTTCAAATTCTTCTTTGATAGATTTCAAACTGCATAAGAAAGTTTTATTACTTTACACTCAACATCCTACTATTTATGTACATTTTAGATTGTTCATATCAGTATAATAAAAGTAGCTGAAAAACTATAATACAGGTTACAACACATAACTTAGGGATTTCAGAAATCATTTATGCAATGTAACAATGTTCTGAAGGTAAGTGGAAACAAACAAACACTAGCATGGTGTAAGAAGACTAATACTCTAGTTCACCTCCACATATTACTCAGGTATCCTTGGGCATGTTATTTTACCTTTTATTCATCTTTAAAATGGTAATGATTTCTTCCCTACTTACCATTCAGGACTATTTTAGAACTCAAATGAAATTATATGTATATAACCATATAAAAACTATAAAGCACTATACAAATGAAGAGATTAATTTTATTGTAGACCTTCATGCTACTTCTGATTTTAAGATTTCATTATTTTACACTTTCTTAATATATTAATTCACATAACCTTATTCATGCAGGGCTTAGATAGTGTAACCAGCTGCAAAAATTTAGGTTACTGCTCATCAAAACTTAAAAGGGGAAGGACTCAGCATCTCTGACACTCTTCCTTTCCCCAGGTTTCAGCTGGCTGGGGTGAGTAACTGGAGGAGCAGGAGGGGTGCTGGAGGCTACAGACTGTTGTGACACCTAGGCTCTGAATGGGGCTAAAGGGGCAACAGCAGAAAACCCTGGGGTGAGAACGGAGAAGGACTAAGGCTGAGGGGACCCTTAGACACCTTGACTAAGGGGCAACTCTGCTCAGAGCATGTGGGTAGTCCTAGTTGGGTGGGTTAGAATGTTAGATCTTACTAGAAAAGGTATAGGGAAGCTTCTTTCACATATCAAAAGCTAAAAAGGCATGAATGCTTGTATTTAGGAGCACCTAGAAACACAGAGACTTCCTTTCACATTCTTTATGCAGGAATAGAAACTGTTGTGCCTCCACCTCTGGAGAGGCTTGAGCTACCTTAAGCAGAAAATAGAAAACAGAAATAAGCTAGTAATTAAGAGACTCTAGCAACCAGAGAGAAGAAGACCAATCAGATGTGTTAAAGTAGACAACCCCTAATGAAACAGGACTGCTGGAGGAGACAGAGAACAGCTCTATTTTTTAAATGATAAGAAGAGCATATAAGGAAGAACAGGGCTGGGGATATAGCTCAGTTGGTAGAGTACTTGCCTCGCAAGCACAAGGCCCTGGGTTCAATCCCCAGCACCACAAAAGAAAAAAAAAAAAAAAGAAAGAAAGAAGAAAAAATTAAAAATTCTTGGCATTAAATATATGCTATTCAAATTTAAAATAACAGTGGATTAGCAAAAAAAAGGCTGTAAATTACATTATCGAAGAGTAAACAGGTAAAAAATCTCCCACACTGAACAAAAAGCAAAATGATAGAATTCATAAATAAATATGAGATTAGAGAGTTTCAGAGCCAAGAGACCTAATATGCCAATAATAAGCATTCCAGAATCAGAGAAAAGAAGATAGAAAAGAAATAATAATTATAAAAATAAAAGAATTTTTCTACAGTTAAAAGACTTCAGTTTGAAGTCTGAAAGAGTTCATGACTCCTATGCATAATTAACAGGAAAGAAAAACTTCTATTTCCTGGTAAGAGTCTTAGAAGAAGGCATTTGAAAGAACTCATGACTCTTATACATAGTTAGTGGAAAAGAAAAATCCTGTTCCCTGGTAACAACCTCAGAAGAAGCCAGAAAGAACAAGTTACAAAGGGAAAAGAATCAGCCTGGCATCAGACTTAGCATCTATAGTAGTGGGAGGTAGGAGATGGTAGAAGAAAATCTATAAATTAAAGAGAGAAAAGGACTATAAACCAAGAATCTATATTGACCAAGACATCATTAACATCTCAGGGTGATAGAAAATTTGCAGATGTATAAGGGATCACAAACCACCAACAACATAAATGTTCTTCAGAGTGAAAGAAAGACATATATGAATATTTAGTGATCTAATACACAAAAACAATGAACATGTATTGATTGCTTGCAACATACCAGGCACAGTTTTAGGTGCTAGGAACACAGAAGTAAATAATACAAAGTCTTTGTATTCAAGGAGCTTACATTCACTGAAGATAATAACCATATGACCCATAGAGGAAAACACTCAAGAAAATACTCTAAACAAATAACAGTAGCAACAAGTAAAATATCCTCAAGCTAGGAAAAGACCAAGAGGAAAGAATATAGATGTGAACAATGAACCTTGAAATATATTCATATAATATAAATCAATATGATACTATGAAACTTGCATTTAAATACTAGGAAAGTATTCTATAAGTAGAAAATTATTTTTTTAAAAAAGTAAATTATTCACACTAAATAAATAAAAATTAATAATGGTCAAGACCTAGAAATATGGCATAAGCAAAAGCTAGGCTTTGCAGGGAACATCAGAGAAGTAAAGTAAAATGTTCTACAAATATTCTTTGTATGAGGAATATGGAAAGTACAAAAATAAAGATTTCTCTTACAGGAAAAGTGAGAGGATCATAGTAGAAGAATATATTTAGAGCTATTTGAGAAATGTCATTTCTAGGAATGTCATTGGAAGGTAATCACCACTGAATGGAAAAGCACAGTACACATTCCAAATGCAAAAAAAAAAAAAAAAAAAACACTTCAAACTGAGTACAGTTACCCAGCTACTCAGGTTGAAGCTGGAGGATCATGAGTTTGAGGCCAGCCTGGGGCAACATAGCAAGGCCCTATCTCAAGAAAAGAAAACTTTACCAAAAGGGAAAAAAAGAAATGAAAATGATAAAACAAAGTTAAATAGTAAAGTAGAATAGAAGGAAAATTTTCAAATATACCCATAGTTATACTAAATGTAAATGGGTTAAATTTCCATTAAAATGCCAAGATTACTAGAAAGTGTTAAAACACAAAACTCAGATACAATTTGCTCATGAGAAATATACATGAAGAAAGTAGATAAGGGAAATGGAAAACAAGGTAAATGCAATAAAGAGAAAAAAGTGGAAATATTAAATACTCAACAGAGTGGATTTTAAGATTAAACTGTTAAATGGTGTCACAAAGCAACATTATGTCATAATAAAAGACACTTTATGAAAAAGTTACAGTTCATGAGTTTGTAGTCACTATACAAAAGAACAAGTTTTTGCTTGTTCACTATGTGTGAATTACCCAGATGTCAGGGCTAGGGATGTAGCTCAATGGTAGAGCACCTGTCTAGCATGTGTTAGATGCTGGGTTTGATCCCCAGTATCAAAAAGGGGAAAAAAGGTTAAAATAATGGCCATAAATTCTGTAACATTCCCTTTAAAAGGTGAAGCCTCATTTGCTTCCCCTTGAGTGTAGGCCAGACTTAGTGACCTGCTTCTAGCTTGCTCATGAGAAAAGGAAAAAAAAACAAAAGTGATAATGTGCAACTTTGGAAATTAAGTCATAAAAGACACTGTAGCTTCCTGCCTATTCTTACTCCTGGATCACACACTTTAGGGAAAGACAACAGCTATATCATGAGAATACTCAGACAGCCTTGTGGAGAGGTTCATGAGTTCAGCAAGGAAATGAAATGTTTCGTCTATAGCCATGTGACTTAGTTACCTTGTAAATGGGTCCTCCAGCTTCAGCCAAACTTTCAGGTGTCTGTAGCCCTGACCTATAATAGTCTGATTGTCTCCCCATGAAGAAACCCTGAGCTGGAATGACCCAAATAAGATGCACACAAATTTCTGACCCACAGGAATTATTAGAGATTAAATTTGGTAACTTTAAGGCACTAAGTATCAGGGTAGCTTGTTACAAAGCAATATATAATACACACAGTTAGATACAATAGAAAAAATATGCAAAAATTGAATATACAATCAATAAACATGTTTTAATAGCTATATGGAGAATTTTATAAATAGAAAATACAATTAATTTTTCTTATGTACATGAAGTCTTCATGAGACTCAACCTTTAAGGCTTTAAAGAAACCCTCAACAAATTCAAAATAAAAAACATTTCTTAGGACATTTTCTCATAATCCAGTAAAATTTGAAATAAAGTATGATTAGAAAAATTCTAGCTTCTTGAATTTAGATCCTTGAAAATGAATAATTGTAGTCTTGATAAGCATTGGATCAAAGAGAAAATTAAAAATAAAATTACAAGTTCCATGGAAGGGCCAATTAAAATTAGAAATGTCATTTCATTATTATGAGAGATTAATTCATCTAAATAAAGTAGAAAAAGAACAATAGAATCAAGCAAATAAAAGCTAAAATTCAGGAAAAAGAAAATATATAAATCCAAAGGTTGGTTCTTTAAAAGAACCAATCAAATTTACAAAACTATCATAAGCCTGATTCAGGATTAAGTTAAAAAAGAATAAAAAACAAGGTTAAAGTTTTTAAAAACTTAGAGAAAAGTAAAAATTTTTTAAATGTAAAAAAGATCATTGATTTCCTTAAAAAAAAAAACATCAAAATGGATTCAAAAGAACTAGAAAACTTGAAACAATGCATGGCTCATGTGGTTTTATAGCAGACTCTATTCTCAATTTTTAATACCAAATAGTTTTAATGTTGTTTAAACCCATGCCTCCCAACCTTGCCTGAATATTAAAAGCACCTGGGTGATTACAATGTGTATAGACAAATTTGAGTTTGAGAACTAGAAATTTAAATTACTCCAAACAATAGAAAGATTTCTCCCATTCATTTCATGAAACCAG
The DNA here is from genome assembly GCF_902686445.1 of Sciurus carolinensis. Lineage (NCBI taxonomy): Eukaryota > Metazoa > Chordata > Mammalia > Rodentia > Sciuridae > Sciurus > Sciurus carolinensis. The sequence goes on along the minus strand of NC_062232.1, from coordinate 14,096,302 downwards.
CATAACCTTAATTCAAAATTTGAGGAAAACATTCAACAGTCTAAATGTATTACATTTGGATGGTAAACATGTTTTCCACTGTGATGACAGATTTTCTTGTATTAAAATTTTTTCATCTCCAGTTAAACCAAACTTTGTTAGAGGTGGAGTGTTTGCTACCTCTGTCTTATTTAACTTCCACTATGAGCAAAGAATAATAGATTTCTTTAGTTAAACTTCATTTTAAGCCAAAAATAGTTAACAGTCAGCTAGGCCATCCTCCTTACATAGCACATTTGACAACGACAAGTTTTAACCTTTTCAAAAAATTACACAACTTCAAAAGACTAAGATTTGTGATAATGAAGTTCATTCAGTAGAATATGTTACAGTCTCTGAAAGTGACTTTAAAAGCAGTTCTGAATGCATACTGAACTCCTGTAAGTGTTAAGCTTCTCAAGGCAATGGCTCCAAAACAGACAAGGCTTATTTGGATGTATAATATCTGTCTTATAGGTTCAGTATTAGTCAAATTACTATGTACAGTCTGAGTTAGAATATATTTTAGTATTAGAATAATAAGGGAAGTGTAAAACAGACAAGACAATGAAGAACTAATGCTTCTGGTTCCTGAGGTTTCTCTGGGCTTCCTTCAAAGGAGCAAAAACTGATGCTATAACCCATCCATCACTTAGTTCCACTAAACCAAATGCTGAATCATTCTGCAGATGATATATAACAAACCATCTATGGCATTGAGATTAAGTTGACAGATACAAAAACAAAACAAAACAAAACAAAAAACCCAGAGAAACTACAATTCTGAATTCAAATATCTTGCAAGGTAGAGGGATAGCAGACCACAACTAATTAACTTGAATAGACACAAAAATATTTCTCTATATTCTCACCTATTACCTACTGAAGTATTTTACAACAGACATCTGGAAGTTATCCTAACATTTTTTGGACATTCTCCCAAGGCACATCAAACAATAACCTCTGGACCTCAACTCAACATTAATATTTATTTCTTTTGCAAACCCTATTTCAGAGATCTGTTCTTCTGATTGTAACATACTGCCTTAATTTCAAAAGGAAAATGATGATCCCTGTGGCAATGTGAAGCATCTCAGTGATAAAGAACCTTTTTTAAATGTTTGATTACCTTCACAGCTGGAAAATGATGCATGCGAGGAGACAAAGATGGTGGAAAAGAGAGAAAGAAAGGAAAACAAGACAGTGTGGCTTCCACTGGACAGCATCAGTATGATGCCCACAGGGTTAGGAGTTAATTAGCTTCTCTCTGTCCATGTGCATCTCTTTTTCAGCTTCAGGGGGTTGCCACTCACAGCATCAATTTAACAAACCAATTTGTCAATACTTGATCTAAAATTTCAATCTTTCTGTTTAATGAGGGAAAATATAATTTTAATAAGGGTGAGGCTCTGAAAGAAGTATTTCAAATTGGTCAATCTAATTAAGCAAAAGTGACTGATTAGAATTAACCTTTTCAGAAAATAAAATCTAAAAATATGACCTAACTAATGATATGTAAATTATTTCACTTGATGATAAAATTATATTTGAAGTCATGTAAAGTTGACCTTTTAGCAAAGGTCTGTCATAGTTAAGAATATAGTACCCAGGGAGGAAGAATTCTTTTCCAACCCAGATGGAATAAGAGCTAAAAATGTCTCAGTACTAAGGTGCTAAATGATACAATTTTTAAGGATAATTAAATATTAAAGAACCCAAACACTGGACCAGGCACAGTGACACACACCTGTAATCCCAGATACTCAAGACACTAAGGCAGGAGAATAAGGCTAGCTTAGGCAACTAAGCGAGACCCTGTCTCAAAATAAAAAGGGCTGGGGATATAGATCAGTGGTAGAAAGCTGGTTCAATCCCCAGTACCGAGGTGGGAGGGAACTCACACAATCATTGGTGCGAACTCCATCATTTATTGCAGTACACCACAGGAAAAGCATGTAAGAGTAACATCTTTCCCGGTTCTCTAAAACTTTACTTCATGATTTAGGCACTACTCAATTATTAAAATTCTCTGAAAGGGTTGTCAGAAGTATCACCTCTTCTAGGAATTCTTCAATGAAGTTAAGTGCCCCACCGATGAGCTCCTTTGGAGCTGCATGTTTATCCCAGTCATAACACATTCGACTCTCAGTCATCTTGTCTTTTGTATTAGCCAACCTTCCCACTGAACCAAGATATCTTTGAGGCCAACAACCATATCTTATCATAATATACTGCCAAGCTTTAGCAGAGTACCCCATTCAGAAAAGTATTTATTAAATGTATGTGATGAAAACAGAAGGGAGACCAGTAGAATACAGGAAGCAGATGGGGAAGGGAAGAGGGAAAGGAAAGGAGAGGTACTGGGGAATAAAGTTGACCCAATTATATTGTTACATTGTATGCATGTATGAATATGTAACAACAAATTCTACTATAATGTACAATTATAATGTGCCAATAAAAAATGTGAAATGAATGACTTTGTATTCATCTTTGTATGTTCCTATAGTTTTTACATGATCCCTTGAACACTACAAAGACCAAATAAAAGTTTAGTGAATGAATAAATCAGTGGACAGATCGTTTCTGCATATGATCAATTATAATGATAGAAATATTAAGTCAAACAAACCACTTGGATAACAAGAATAATGTGGTGAGGTATCTCAGCAACCCTATATTATAACTTCCTCTCAGGCTATGTTCTTGCTCAGCCTGCAGCAAGTTCCAACCCTGTAGTCGTACTCACACCATACTGGATAAAAGAACAGATGAGGAAGAAAGTATTCAGTAAAACACCAATTGAAAGATTAATAAGAATTTTGCCTTAATTCAAAGCCTGAGGTTTTACAGGTTTCTCTTTTGGGTTGATGGAGAGGAATCAGTCATAGTACAATGTAAACTTTGGTTATTTATAGCTCCAAAAATCCCCAACAGGATGTCATTTCTCAAACTATTCCCCACAATTCAAGTTTTGTTTCTCTTAAAAAAATAATAAAGATAAGTTAATGTATGAACACTAGCTAGTTCTAAAGAGAACTTTGGGAGCCTGTGGTTTTATACTGATGTGACTAAATCTGGTGGCTTACATTAGTGAACCAGAGTCAAGCACTACATGTGATTGGGATTCAGAGTTGTTGATGCATTGTATTGCAGTAAGAATCAGAGACTATCACAGAAATTCTACCCTTTTCTGAAGTGATTGCTAAGTTATGCACCTGCTGTAATCCCTGAACAGGCAATCTTTGTATCTGATGCCACATAGAGAAATTCAGCATTTTCCACCTCTCTAGTCATTTGAGAGGTTCTTCATTCTTTCCTCTTCATCTACTTCCTTGGCTCATTACTCTTCTCTCAATTCATCTTTCACTTTTCTCATGTTCCCTCATTTTCCTATTCCTAAGACCCAATAATGATACTCATTCATACTGTAAGCATTGCTTAGACGGATTTTCTGGATCACTGAAGCTTACTCTTTTAAAAGCTAAAGTATCTTTTTAAATTATTTTAGCCATTTTGCTAGGAGTTTTTAAAATGTGCCATTTGCTCCCTTCATTTCTTAACAGAGTATACACCATATACTGTAAAACATTCTTGATTATGCAGGCTTATCAATCTAAGCATCCCCTCAGGCACTTTTGAGAAGTCTAGAACTCTTCTTTCTCTATACCACACAGCTCCAGTTCACTGAATATTGCTACTTCATTTCCAATCTCATTTTTATAGTTCCATATTTCCTCTTATTGTCAGGAAGAGATTTTACTTTTCATTCCTAGCAGTATATCTGACTTTGGCTTCTTCTCCTCCCACTCTCTAATCTTCTGTGGGGTGGGTACCCAGGCAGGCAAACTTGTGTGAACTTTGTGTGAGAAAAGATTTTTCTGATACATGATCACTAGTCTTTAGGTAAGGGTTTAGGTTCTGCCGTGTGAATAAAGTTCATCAGATTCAAGGCAAATGTTTCAAGAGATCCTATTTATTTAAACCTGGGTTGGGACCATATGAATGATAAGTGAAGATAAGGAAAGTAGATTGAAGTTTGACATCTGGATAGGTGGAATGTCACTGTCATATATATTCATATAGACACATTATTTCTTGAATAGTTTGTATTCATGGCTTTAGGTAGCACTATATTTGTACAAATTATTATCAAAATGCATTTAAACTGTAGACATAAAATGAGACAGAAAAGGGCAAAACACTGACTTTTGCAAGTTTGACATTTTCCAATTACTGGAGCTTCCTCAGACCCATCTGTGTGTTCTACCCTTTCATTTCACTACCTTTGTCTTAAAACACTCATTTGCCATAAACTAAGTGACCCAGCAGCAGCATCACAAGCTCAGCCTGTCATTCTTTCTTCTTAGACAACATTAACTACACCATCCTTTTGGTTTCTTTTTTTTTCCTCATAAGAGAAAGTAGTGTCTTGTATTCAGTTATCAAAAATTCCTTTAAAATAATATGGTTGTAGCATTTTTTGTTGTTGTTGTCCCACTATTTAAAATACTAATAAATTATGTTGGTGATCAGCTTTTTTGCCCCAGTGCTTTATCATAGTTGCTATTTTCTTCCTTGAGTGGTTTTATTCAAATCTTATCTCCATATTTTAGTTAATATTATTGTATTTTCTTCCTTTTAAAATAAATACAATATGATGATATAGGATACATATAGAAAGTAAAAAGGTAACTACAGTACAGCAAATTAACACATCCATCATCTCATGTTACCCTTCTTTTGTTTTTGTAGCAAACATATTTAAAATCAATTCATTTAGCATGAATCCCATACAAGTACAATTTTATTACCTATAGTCCTCATGTTGTACATTAGATCTCTTTTCAGTTTCTTAAAATGAAATCTTAGTGTCATCAATGGCTCTTCCCTCAGCCTCCCATGTTAAATCAGACAACTGATAATGTGTGGTTCATTCCACATCCAAGATGAGATGCATTTTACCTTCTTCTCACTAGAGTTTGCCAAAATTCTAATCCATGGCTCTGGCATGCTTCTGTTTTCCAAATATCCTTCTCACCTCCCTTTACCCTAGCCCATCCCAAATATAATACAGTAGTCCCCTCTCTGCCATTGCCAGGCTTGCAAATCTCTACTTCCTGAATACTGTCATTGGTTAGTTCTCAAAATATTTCTTGCTTTCATTTGAATACTATATTTTCACCTTTAGTTCCTTTTATAGCACTTCGTACCACCTACCTCCTCCTGTTCAATCTTTACATTAGCACCTTCCAGTTTTATATGCTCCATATAGTTTTGCCAATGCAACTAAAGAACTATGTCAGAATACTCTTTTTTCATTTGTCTACTCCAGGGCTCTATTCCTGGTCACACCTTAATAATACTACCTCTTGAAAATTTTTCTAAATGCCTAGGAATTTAGTGACTACTCTCTTAATTTATTTTACTCAACTATTTTCCTTTGTATATATATATCCCAAAGCCTCTAGAAAAAGAATTACCAGATTTTTTTGTGTTATTGTTCTCCACCACCCCTCTCCACACCTTCCTCAGATTGTAATTGTCTAGTATGGAGCTACGTACTGAGTTAAACAAATCCCATTCCCCAAACTGTACAACTCCTGGCTTCCTCTCACCAATCCATCCATCTACCTCTCCCAAAGCTTTCCAATTAGACAGTAGAATCCCCATTTCACAATATATAAATTCCCTTTCACCTTCAAGTCATTAAGAAAGAATTCTCTCTGTAAATCTGGGTCTCCCTTAAGGACACTGCTAGACTCCTGACTCCTGCAGCTCTCTGAAAGGAAGGGATCCATTCCTCCCCAGGAAAAACACCTCAGTGTCAAGAGTAGGGGAGGGTCTGCTTGCTCCCCATAGCCATTAACAGACTAATGTTTTGCCATGCTCATTTTAGGCCCAAGACCTCTAACAAGACTCCCCCCCCCCCCCAGCTCTTCATCTCTCAGTTCATGTGGCCAATCCATTTAACACACCTGATTTCCAGATGCTTGCCCTCCTCATTGCCAACATTCTCTTACACTCACTGCAGTTGCTCACTTTCTAGACTCCACCTGGGACCCTCTCATCACCTGGGACTACTTCCCCTACAACTTTCCACCCTTCCTGCTTCCTAAGGCCCTGTTGACCCCCAGTCCCCCAGTCAGAGGGTTTCCTGACCCTAGGAAGCATTCCAATCCTTCAATCCTCCTATTTATTTCAATCAACTGGCCCATACTGGTCTCTCTGCCTTCCCTACCCAGCTTGAGTTCTGTGGCTGACATCAAGAAGTACTCTTTTACCAGTACCCTCTGTTGCCTACCAAAAATCTTTGCCTGAGATTCCTAAAACAACTACCTGGAGAGCCTCCTACTACTTCCTCTGACCCCACTCCCTGACTATCATGCTGTATATCCTTGCTTAGGCTGCCTGCAGTCTCAAATAAATCTCCTCCTAAGTGCCAGCTCCATTCACCTACTTTTGATTTGGCCTAGCCCATTCTCTTCCAAGCTTCCATTCTGAATGAATGCAATAAAAACCTTGCATTTCTATTATAATGAATTACTTTTAAAATGCTTTTGGATATTTGTGTTATTTTATTCTTGAGACAATTTATGTCATGGAAGTTCAAGATAATAATGCAGCTAAAAAACAAACAGATTCATGAAAGTTGTGTGGCTCACTCAAGCTCTCAAAGTCTCAGAGTGGACTGATTGGTCATCATAATTATCAGAATATATTTTCTCTCAATCCATCTGAGATACCTATGTTTTGCCCAATTATTTGACAAGCTAGTTGTGAAGATGACAAGGATGAATGGACAATAAACATATTAATCAAAAGACATTCAGAAGACAAATATTGAAGGGTACCGTTGTGAAGGCAGGGACGTCAAAATCAGTTTTCTGTATGCTGTTAGTCATTGCAGAAGTAACATTCAAGTTACAACTCTTGACTCAAAGGAAAAAATAAATCCAATCAAACAGATGCAGAGAAACTACAAGCTAGCCAAGCTGCTTTGTACTCTCTGGGCCAGCTCTCACAAACCAAAGGCAATAAATGAAGAGAATCATAGCATTACAAGAGCAACTGAGCCCAGAGGTGGTGAATCAAGGTAGAGAAGAGAGCAACTGGAACTTACTAGAGGAAACTCCTTTCATGCATTAGTGTGCATTGGCAGAAAAGACTGGTATGTGACATATTCATTTCTGAACAAAATAAAAATAAAACAGACTGCTTTATTCTCCATCCTTTACTACCTAGACACTTATGACATAATAAAGACAATAAATACAGTCAAGTACAAATCCTAGTGGATGTACAGGCAGTAATAAGATTGAATAAAAACCCTAATTAAAATTTTAAACAAATTTTATGAGATGTGTATTAAAAAAATAAAAATATATGCCTCTATAAATCTTTGAGATTCTTGGATAAAAATGGATATATTACATTTGTATTTGTACATATCTCTAACACAATTAATGTTGTTATCTGCCCTAGGACTGCTCTCTATTACCCAACAATCCTGCAAATATTTAGCAAAATAATCACTTACCTTATAGAAGATCAAAAAAAGGTCATCCAGTTTCCCATGTAAATCACCTAGAATTCAAATGAAAAGTCACCATTCAAAAGCAAATAAGATGTAAAAGCCTATTTCATAAAACTCAGAAGTTCTCAACTGTTTTCACTACCTGGGTTTTGACCCTACAATGATATTAATTCATCAGACAATCCGTTTCCACAGTGCTTTCTTCCTCTCCTTTAGAGAGACGTCTAGTATTGCAAAGACCTGTTCTCTAGCCATTTATGTAGGGATTCACTTACTCTGGACCAAGTACTATGCTAAGGATTATACATATAATATCTTGTTCAATCCTTACAACCACTTTATAAGTATTATTTTCATCATTCTCATTTTCCAAATGAAGCAACTTGTGCAGTTACTCAGCTACCCAGTATCAAACCTGGAATTCAAACCCATTGTCATCTTATTTCAAAACTCAAGCTTTTAGTGATTACTCTGTACTGCCTACACTGTAAATCCTAGGAGAGCAGCAACAGTATATATCATAGTTAGTATTTAATCCCCAAGGGCCTACCATAGTACTTGGTGAATTGTAGTTCCTCAATACATTTAATCACTAAACATATAACATTTTAAAGACATGTTTAAAGACATATTTTCAAAGACTATGCTCCAGCAGTAGCATCTGAAATTGTGAGGAAATAGTTGACATTCTTTTGATAAGAGTTATAGGAAATAAAAATGAAATCCAACTAAAGGAAACCATATGAATATATGAAGTCATTAATTAAAAAATTAAGATTGATTTTGAATATTCAAAAATATTTATAAATATTTATATGTAAAATATCTATCATGAACTCTGCTCATAAATTTTTGCTCTTCATATCTAACTTAATTACTATAGTATTTGATTTAGGAATACTTTTACTCAGTCTGCTTAAAAGCCCACAACCAAGATTTATCAAATATGCACAATGGAAGACTTCAATTACACTTGGAATAATAAAATTAAAATTCTATATCACTAGCTCTTATTTATAAAATGACTGCAATTGTAACAATAAGATTAAGAGCATGTTAATGTTATTGAAGGCTTAATTCTCATTACTTTCAAATAATCTCACTCCAAAGCTAAGTAAATAAAGATGGAAGGAATTTTTACTTATCAGTTTGAAATATTTTGTTATTTTATTTTCCAAATTTTCTTCAGAGTGAATCATCATTCAAAGATTTGAGCATGCTGGATTATAATAGCTGGAATGCTCGAAAATGAACTTGTCTCAGCGTATTAAGAATTGAGGTTGGGTGTGGAGGTGCATGCCTGTAATCCCAGCATCAGGAGGATTGCAATTTCAAGGCTAGACTCAGCAATTTAGCAAGGCCCTAAAGCAAGTTAGCAAAACCCTGTCTCAAAATAAAAAATAAAAAGGATTGTGGGTGTGACTCAGTGGTTAAGCACCCCTGGGTACAATCCACAGTAAAAAAAAAAAAAAAAAAAATGGAGTACCCTGGGTTTGATCCCCAGGACAGAAAAAAAATAAAAGAGTTGAGGCTATAAATATATTTGGAATTTCTAGTTGGACAGTAAAAGAAAAATTTATGTCAGGGGAAGATCGACACAAAGACATTTCCACTGAAAACAAAAAATGATTACAGGATTGGTTATCATTTATAACTATAGACTAGAAAATTCCTATATTTCGTGTATGCTGAGAACAATGGGGTATATTTAGATGCACATGTAAAAATGCATCTTGAAATTAAAATGTGATAATTTAAAAAATGGTAAATGGTAAAATACTGTCTCTCCCTTTCTGATATTATCTTAAACAGAGGGTGGTTTTGGAAATTTAGCCTCACTTTAAATTTTATTTTAAATGATAACCCAATTTTCAAAGTTCAGTTGGTTACTAAAGACAAAGTAATAATTCCTATGTTAAGGGAACCTATTGATCTTGGCTTTTCCTTCTAACTATGGTGCTACACTGAATAAGTCCAGAAATAAATGCCCAAGATGTGGGGATCCTTAAATAAATGGAACAGTCCAATCCATCCATTCTCTAGTCTTTGTCTCATGAGGAAAAATGAAACATTAACTAGACAAGTGAATGATGCAAATTGGTAGAGCAAATATGGGATTGTCTCTAACTTAGGATACAGATGACCTAATTTTTAATTCTCATCCTGCCACTAGGGTTGGGGATGTAGCTCAGTGTAGCGTGTTTTCCTAGTATGCACTAGGACCTGGAATCAATCTCCAGCATGAAAAAAAAGAAGAAAGAAAGAAAATGAGGTGGGGAGAGGAAAAAGAGAGAGAGAGAGAGAGAGAGAGAGAAAGAAGAGAGAAAGGGAGGGAGGGAGGAACGGAGGAACGGAGGAACGGAGGAATGGAGGAACGGAGGGATAGACTATCTTCTTTCAGGTCCTTTTAGCCAAAGATAGGTCTGTAATGGCAACTACAGGTATAATGGAAGAACCTGGAAACAGACCCCACTCTCTGTTTTAGCTATTATATATATTCTGATAGCAAGCCTAGTCCTGGATTCATAGGCTTCCCAGGTTGGCATGACTTCCTGAGTCTTACTATCCTAAGTTCTTTATTTTCATGAAACTTAAGGCCTGGTAAGCCCTTGAATAAAAGAGAGATGTACCATGTGCTAGTCAGAGATGTGATGGCCTGATTAGGTTGGAATTGAACCATTACAGACTCTTCAAAAACTTGAGTCAGGGCATATCATGAGTTACTTATTGCTACATCATCAAGTTCCTGTCATCAATATTGGATGCTAGAAATGGAAATGGTTTAATTGAATTATCAAATCTACTTTTACCTGTCAGAATAAGAGAAACACAGGCTAAAAATTGATTTGGAAAATAACAATCACTACTTTGTAACCTAAAGGCTTAATTAGAAGTTAAGGGAATTGCTGTTCCTTCCACGCACTCCACTCCAAGACTGTTGCAAGCATGCTGGGCACCAACTGTGATGAATTTCAATGTGTACTGTTTCTTGAAGCAATATCCTGCCAGGCTGGCCTATATGATAACAAAATCTCAAATCTTGTTATTTAGAAGAACAAGAAACAGATTTCTGGGACATTCCCACTCTTCTAAAAGCTGCGGAGACTAGTTGGAAAAAATCTAAAACAGCAGCCAAGGGCAGAAAAGAATTTAATCTCCATCCTGCCTTGGGTTTTTCTCTTCCCAGCATAAGTGGCATGCAGAGCCTACCTAGAAAAAGCAACATGGAACAAAGATAATGAGAGCTAGTCAGAGGGCAAAGAACGCTTATTCTACCCATGGGTGGTTTTCCATATTAAAATGTTGTCTGCCTTTATAAAAACTATGAGTTCTTTAATTTCTCACATAATTAATTCCTGCCAGCTGGTATGCACAACAAAGACAAGATAGGGAACAATATTATCATGAGAGATAATTCTATATATTCTATATTAACATTTTTGCCTCAATACAGTCCAATTTACACAGTTTTCAAATTGGGCAAATAATGTAGGACCATGCGGCTCCTAAATATTAACAATTTTGCTCTGAAACTTACCACAAACTGTTATCTCTTTGGAGGGAGAAGTTTTTACATGAGTGAAATTCGGCATTTGCTTCAGTAGTTTCCTGGTTTCAAATAACACCCCTAAGACATAATGAGCATGAAGTATCTGCAGGGGGGGAATGGAGAAAATAGATATAAGAAACTAAGAAGACATTGATGGTGTAGAAAACTATAGATGTGAAGCATAGAGGCACATTTTAGGTTGCTATACTTCAGGATAACCTCTAAATTATTCTCAAATAGATTATTCTAGCATAGTATCTACCAAATAAAAAGTCCTCAGTAGACATGTGTAATTGAATGAATGAATGGTTCTGAAGACATTTATATTCTCATTTATATTCCTCTTCATTGACACAATTAATTTGCAGAACATTTCTAATTATTCTTGGTCCTTAGAGCCCAAGAGAAGTAAGGAAAAGAAAGGGGACTCACTTGCCCTAGGGAGGTATTCAGACAAAATAATAAAAGAGAGGGAGAAAAAATGAAACAGAGAATGAGAAAGAGAAATAAAAGCAGAATCTTTTGAAGAGTTGTTGCTTTGCATTTGTGAGGATGTCCTGCCACCTGCAATGGAAAGTAGGTGTTGCTGGGCTCAGAGATCTCACAAGGCAGCAAGACAGATTCCAAGGAACTCCGGAGTCAAGCCTCCCAGGTATGGCTCCAATATTTGGTGCATAACCTTGATAATGTTAAAATAGAAAGTATATTTATATAAAAGTCTAACCATAAAACATATTTGAAACCCAAATAAAACACTTGGATTATCTCCTATTTATATTTATCCCATTGTTCTTCTCCAGTTATAGTGTTGATGAGATTGTTGTTTTGCATAGACTTACTCTGATTTTTTCCCTTGACTTCTTTTTAATCCAATGTGTCTTTCTCTGTCTTTTTAATTTATAAAATATTCCAAATATTTACTCCAAAATATAACAGAGATGTGATCACCACAAAAATTTAACAGATGTTAACACAACTTTAAAGTTTAAGACTATTTAGACCTATGCTGGCTGTCCAATACAACAGCCACTAGCCACATGGGGCTATTGGGAACATGAAATGGGGCTCATCTGACTTGAGATATGTTATAAAAGCAAATTTCAGGGCTGGGATTGTGGTTTCGTGGTATAACACTTTTCTTGCATGTGTGAGGCACTGGGTTCGATCCTTAGCACCATGTAAAAATTAATAAATAAAATAAAGGTATTATGTCCATCTACAACTAAAAAATTTTTTTTAAAAAAAAGGCAAATTTCATGCTAGGTTTCAAAAACTTAGAAAAAAAGTAAAATGCAATTTTTAAGATGATTACATATTGAAATAACATTTTATATATTGAGTTAAATAAGCTATTATTAAAATTGACTTAACCTTTTTGTACTTTTTAAATGTGAATACAAGAAAATTCTAAATACATGTCTCACAGGGGTTGCTTGGGATTGAACCCAAGGCCAACTAAGCTACATCCCCAGCCCAGCATTTTATTTCTATTGGACAGAACTAGTTTAGATCATTGCAGGCTGAGTGAGGGGTGATTGCTGAACATCTTTCATATACTGCTCTGGGTATGAGATTCAAGGGAAAGTGGAACTCTTTGAACTAATACTGTCTCATGGTACTCTGAAATTTCCATTTTCATACCCTTTAAAATAAAATTACTTTTTATTCAAGATCCAAAAACATTTTATGTAAGTTTTAAGAAGTTTCAAGAAGTAGGATTTGTAGCAATGTGAGAATTAGGAGGAAAGAGAAAGTTCCTTGGATCTTCATGAGTGAAAATAGACTCACATTTCCTGCCCATCTAAGACTCAATGGCCTGCTAAGTCTTTTCCCCACAAAAGCATTCTAACTTCATTCAATCCACAACTTGAATCAAAACTTGAGTGTGAACTTTCCTTCAGTTATATTTTAAAGGAACAGGCAAAATATTTTTTAATGGTTTATTTTAGTTCATACATTTTTTTCTTTTGGGGGGGATTGAACTCAGAGGCACTCAACCACTGAGTCACATCCCTAGTCCTATTTTGTATTTTATTTAGAGACAGGGTCTTACTTAGTTGCTTAGCTCCTCACCATTCCTGAGGCTGGCTGGCTTTGAACTCACAATCCTCCTGCCTCAGCTTCCTGAGCTGCTGGGATTACAAGTGTGTGCCACTATACCCAGCATTAGTTCACACATTTCATCTATTGATTTCCAAGGCTGCTTCCGTGTTACCTTATCATTGTAGCTTTCCTGGTTCCTTTGTAGTATTAATCAGAGTAATTGCTGTCTGAAGAGGTAGATTTGTTTTGTTTCTTAAAGTTAAATTAATATTCACTGAAAATATCTTATAACAACAGAAAATTCTTAGTATTAAAGTAAGTTTTGCTGGATCCTCTTCGATTAAGTAAAATCACTTTGTTAATATTAGTACTTGCTTGTAAGATCATCTTTCAGCAACATTATAATCTTGTGTTTACAACTACGATATTAAATATTCAAAATGGTTAATTCAGAAATTGATTTTTATATTTATAAATATATTTGGATCAAATAATCTCAAATAAAATATTCACATTCTTTTAAAGGCATCAAAGGAGGAAAAATACTACTTTTAAAGGATATTTCTTCTTTAAAAAGTAGTTTTTAAATAGATAAGTGTATTAGTTGAAATAAAAATTTAACATGATAAAGGGATAGAACAGTGAAAAGTGATTTTCCCTCTTTCCCGGCCCTCAGTCTCCCATTCCTGTCCCCAGAAACAGTCACTATCGAGAATGTTTTGAGTATCTTTCCCCCAAACATTCTACATGTTTGCAAGTGTACAAAATTAATATAACTAAACAGGAATATTCAAATGTAGGTATAAGTATATAATCCTTTAAATAAAATATGGCATATCCATATAAAGTAATATTATTCAGCTAAAAACAGGAATGAATTACTAGGACATGCACCGACATGAATGAACTCTGAAAATATTATGCCACATGAAAGAAGCCAGACACCAAAGGCCACATATATTGTACAATTCCATTTATATGAAACATCTAGATCAGACAAATCTGTAGAAACAAAAAGTAAATCAGTGGGATACTAATTCTCAGGAGCTGTAGAGAACAGAAAGCACAGTGAATGTTAATAGAAACAAGGTTTTATTTAGGGATGACAAAAATATTCTGGAAATAAGTGCACTTGCCTGGCATCATGCACAGGCCCTAGGTTCAATCCCCAACACCACACACACACAAAAAAGTTCTCGAATAGTGTTGGTTGAATAACACTTTAAATACTAAATACCACTGAATCATGTACTTTAAAATAGTTTAAATGGTCAATTTTGTTACATGAATTTTAAAGAAATTTCTATTTTTACAGATAAAAAACATAATCCTTGATTTTTTCTTACAAATGGGAATATACTGTATACTATGTTGAACCTTTGGTTCTTTGAGTCTTTCCTTAATAATATAATTTTTCAGATTTTATAAAGTCAAAATTATCAAAATTTCCATTATATCTCCTTGTATTAATGTCATATCTTTTATCTCCTTGAATATACTAAGCATATTTATTTTAAACTCTGAATCTAATAACATCATTATCTGAATATGGGTTTGTTTCCATTATCTGTTATTTGTTTCAGTTTTCCTTCATGCATCATGGACACTGTATATGAAAAAACTGTAGAAATAATTTCAGGCCTATTTTTTTCCAGAGAGGATTTAAATTTGTTGTTGGCAAGTGACTAGGAGCACTAGCTATGTAGGATGATCTCAATTCGATTTCAGAAATTAAATGATTCAAAGTTATGCTTCAATCACTGCAGAGCCAGTCTATTTCCAGTTGAGTCTTACTCCTAGGCTATTCTTTTTAGGTCCTAAATTGAGAAAGAGGGTTTTGGGGTGATATCAGAGACAATGGTGTAGGGAGCTCCAAGGTCCAATCCCTCCACAGAAATACTAAAAAGATCAAGCAAAAAAACTGTCAGAATCAACTTTGTCAGAGCTCTGAAAAATCTTCAAGGTTTACAGCAAACAAACACTAAATAAAGAAAAAGGAAACGTGACAATGTCTCAGCACAAGTAGGATACTTTCTAAGACAGATTTGTAAATGGCCTGACCAAGCAGTGAAGCAGGGTTCCCACAGAGTCAATCTGCAAACACTGAGACAGATTTCCTTTTTCCTTTCTTTGTTTCTTCATTTCTTAAGGAACAGAGACTGAAGAAATCACACACCAACTAGACCTAATACAAATGTATAGAACACTTCACCCCAAAACAACAGACTCGTTTTTCTCAAGTACACATGGAAAATATTCCAGGAAAGAGCAGATGTTAAGTCACAAAATAAGCTTTGATAAATTTAAAAAGACTGAAAGCATGCAAAGTATTTTCTTTGACCACAATGGAATGCAACTAGAAATCAATAACAGAAGCAAAACTAGAAAATACATTATTCTTAAACAACCAATGGGAAGAAAAAGCCCACAAGAGAAATTAGAAAATACTTTTAGATGAATGAAAATGAAAACACAACATCACAACATACCAAAACATATGGGATACAGCAAAAGCAGTGCTCAGAGAGAATTGTATGGCTGTAAATGTCTGCATTAAAAAAGAATGATCTCAAGATTCAAGATGGCAAACTAAAGGGAGGATGCATTCCTTGTCACTCCATGACTCGGGATTCAAGCAGAGAAAATAGTTTCTCTTCAAGGCAGCCATCGCTGCCAACCTATCCCCTGCTATTTATCTACCATTCATCTACTGCGATCATCCCCTCTGCCAGCATATCACCTGTTTTTAGGCACAGATTGCTCACTGACCACTGCCTATTGTCCACCATTTGCCCATTTGCCCACCTCTTGCCTGCTCGTTGCCTGCCCACCACCTGACATACACCCACCAATCACCCACCATTAGCCTGTAGACTATCTGCAGACCACCAGCGAATGCACTGCTGCCCGTAAGTCCATTGTCACAGGACCCACAGGTTTGGTTACGTGCAGCTGCCAGCTATCCTGGGACACAGGCCAGGGCCTGTAGGTTTGCTGCTGCCACCACCACCATCTAGGGGTGCAGTTTCCTCAGTCTGAGAACACCAGCTAGAGCCTAGAGATATATTATTGGTGTACCTGTAGGTCTGGTTGCACCTGAGGTCTTGTTGGGTGTGCTAGTGGCCGCCATCTGGCTGCCACTTTGGAAGGTTGTGCCTTTGTGTAAGCACATCGCTGGTGGTCTCTGCAAGATGGAATGGCATTGAGATCTTGGGACTGCAGCAAGGCAGAGTCTTGGGATGATGAAGCCCAGGTCCATCAAATTGCAGTTGGGTTGTGTGGGCCAGTCTGGGTGTGGCAAGCCTATAAAAAGCTGGACTAGGGGCAGTTCCCTGGTGGGGAGCACAGGTTGGAGAAGATGGAGAAAACCTGGCTCTCTCCAGCTCAGTGAGTCCTGAGGTGTTCAGGGACAGAAGGGGCTGGCTACTACAGGTGGGAAGATTGGAAAAGGGTATGAGGGCATATTGCTATCGGCTCACCCACCCAACTGGTCCAGAACCCACTGGACTGGAGCTAACATCAAACCTCAGACAACCCACCTATCAGCAGAGAAGAGAAGCTGAGAACATTTTTAAAATCCAATGAAAGCAATTGTTCAATTTTCCATTGAGATGTTCCTTTTTTTTCCCCTCTCTCTCACAACTCTACCATCTTTGAATCCAAATATTTTTCATGCATTGATTTATTGAGGAATGGGATATCTGAATAGTATATTTCCATTTTGTTGTGTGTTCTTATATTTTTACTGTTTTTAAATCAATATATATTTTTTCTCTCACCTGTCTCCCTGGATTCTTTCTCACTTCTCTCATACTAACAGCCAACCTCTATTAATTCCTCCCTTGCTCTTACTATAAATTTTTACCTCTATCTTCTCTCCTTCTCCCTCATAAATATCACCTCTTACACTACTTCTGTTCCCTCACTGTCCATCATTTGAAATGGTAAACACATCATTTCTGTTTATTGTGACAAAACTATAGGCACCTTTATAGGAGCTATTTGGTTTAAGGTTCTATATTGTTTGCACTGGGTGCTGTTAATATTGGTCTCCTCCTTAAAGGTGAGATGCTAGAAGTCTTCAGGGAACTATAAGACTACAGGGTAGAAACTGTACTGCCTCAGACCCATACCTCTGGATGGGAAGACACACAAACAACATGAAAAAACAAGGGAACCAAGCACTGAAACAAGCCAAGATGTTCCAACAACAGAATCCATAGACAACACAATAGAAGAAATGTCACAGAAGTTTAGAAAGGTACATAGTTAGACTCATCTTTGAAATAAAGGATGATATCAGAGAGAAAATACAGGAAGTGAAAGATCACTTCAATAAAGAGGAAGAGAGTATAAAAAGGAATCAAGCAGAGATCCTCAAAACGAAGAAAACAATAAACTAAATTTAAAAATTCAATGGAAAGTATCATCAACAGACTAGACTACTTAGAAGACAGAACCTCAGACAATGAAGACAAAATATATACTCTTAAAAATAAAATTAGCTGCACAGAGAAGATGGTAAGAAACCATGAACAGAACTTCCAAGAAATATGGGATAACATGAAAAGATCAAATTTAAGATTTATTGGAATAAACAAAGGAATGGAAATACAAACCAAAGGAATGCACGATCTTTTCAATGACATAGTATCAGAAAACTTCCCAAATCTAAAGAATGAAATGGAAAATCAACTACAAGAGGCTTACAGGACCCCAAATGTACAAAATTAGAGCAGACCCCCACCAAGGCACATTATAATGAGAATGACTAACATATACAATAATGATAGAATTTTAAAGGTTGCGAGAGAAAAAAATCAAATTACATATAGGGGGAAACCAATTCAGATCTCAACTGATTTCTCAACCCAGACCCTCAATGCCAGGAGGTCCTGGAACAACATGAAAGAAAATAGATGCCAATCAAGAATTTTACATACAGCAAAATTAAGTTTCAGTTTGAAGATGAAATAAAAACCTTCCATGATAAACAAAAGTTAAAAGAATTCACAACTAGAAAGCCTGCACTACAGAACATTCTCAGCAAAATATTCCATAAGGAAGAAATGAAAAAAAAAAATGAAAACCAGCAAAGGGAGGAACTACACTAAAGGAAAGGTCAATCAAAGGAAAAACTAAGTCAAATTAAAAACAAAAAATAAACCAAGATGACCAGGAATACAAATCATATCTCAATAATAACCCTGAATGTTAATGGCCTAAACTCATCAATCAAAAGATGTAGACTGGCATACTGGATTTTAAAAAAAGACCCAACAATATGCTGTCTTTAAGAGACTCACCTCCTAGGAAAAGACATTCACAGACTGAAGGTAAAACACTGTGAAAAAACGTATCACTCACGTGGTCTGCGTAAACAAGCAGGGGTTTCCATCCTCATATCAGACAAAGTGGACTTCAAATCAAAGTTAATCAGAAAGGACAAAGAAAGACATTTCATACTGCTTAAGGGAATCATACATCAACAAAGACATAAATATCAATCATAAATATATATTCCCCAAACAATGGATCATCGACATACATCAAACAAACCCTTCTCAATTTCAAGAATCAAATAGACCACAACACAATAATATTGGGTGACTTTAACCCACCTCTCTCACCACTGGATAGATCTTCCAAACAAAAAATAAACAAAGAAACTACAGAACTAAATAATACAATCAATGATTTAGACTTAACAGACATTATATAGAGAGAATTTCATTTGTCATCAAGGGAATACACTTTCTTCTCAGCAGCACATGGATCCTTCTCTAAAATAGCCCAACCATACATTATGCACAAAGCAACTCTTAGCAAATATAAAAAAATAGAAATACCACCCTGCATTCTATCAGATCATAATGGAACGAAGCTAGAAATCAACAATAAAATAGAAAATAGAAGCTACTCAAACACCTGGCAACTAAATAGCATGCTATTGAATGACGAATGGATACCAGAAGAAATCAGGGAGGAAATAAAAATATACTTAGAGGAAAATGAGAACACCAATACAACATATTAAAATTTCTGGAACATTATGAAGGTAGTGCTAAAAATAAAGTTAATTGCATTGAGCTCATACATTAAAATAATAAAAAGTCAACAAATAAATGACCTAACATTACATTTCAAAGCCCTAGGAAAACAACAAAACACCACCAAAAGTAAAAGATAGGAAATAATTAAAATCAAGAGCTGAAATCAATGAAATTGAAACAAAGAAAACAATTCAAAAAATTGACAAAACAAAAAGTTGGTCCTTTGAAAAAATAAATAAAATTGATAAACCCTTAGCTATACTAATGAAGAGAAAGAGAGAAAACTCAAATTACTAAAATTCATGATGAAAAAGGAAATATCACAATGGACACTACTGAAATACACACGATAGTTAGAAACTATTTGAAAATGTATACTCAAATAAAATAGAAAATCTCGAAGACATCAACAAATTTCTAGAGACAGATGATCCACCCAAACTGAATCAGGAAGACATATACAATTTAAACAGATTTATTTCAAGCAATGAAATAGAAGACACCATCAAAAGACTACCAACCAGGAAAAGCCCAGGACCAAACGGATTCTCAACCGAATTCTACAAGATCTTCTAAGAAGAATTAACACCAATACTCCTCAAATTCTTCCATGAAATAAAAAAGGAGGGAATCCTTCCAAATTCATTTTATGAAGCTAGTATTACCCTGATACCAAAACCGGACAAAGACACATCAAGGAAAGAAAATTTCAGAACAATATCCCCGATGAACATAGATGCAAAAAGCCTCAATGCAAAAAACATATTAAAAAGATAGTGCGGGGTTGGGGTTGTAGCTCAGTGGTAGAGTACTTGCCTAGCATGTATGAGGCACTGGGTTTGATTCTTACCACCACATATAAATAAATGAATAAAATAAAGGTGCATCAACAACTAGAAAAAGAAAAGAGTGCACCACAATCAAGTGGGGTCCATCACAGGGATGCAAGGTTGGAAATCAATAAACATGATACACCACATCAATAGATTTAAAGATAAGAATCACATGATCTCAATAGATTCAGAAAAAGCATTTGACAAAATATAGCACCTCTTCATGTTCAAAACACTAGAAAAACTAGGAATAGTAGGAACATAGCTCAACATTGTAAAAGCAATCTATACTAAGCCCCAGGCTACCATCATTCTAAATGGAGAAAAATGGAAAGCATTCCCTCTAAAAACTGGAACAAGACAGGGATGCCTTCTTTCACCACTTCTATTCAACATCATCCTTGAAACTCTAGCCAGGGTAATTAGACAGACCAAAGAAATTAAAGGGATATGAATAGGAAAAGAAGAACTCGAATTATCACTATTTGCCAATGGCATGATTCTATATTCAGAAGATCAAAAAAATTCCACCAGAAAACTACTAGAACTCATAAATGAATTCAGCAAAGTAGCAGGATATAAAATCAATACCCGTAAATCAAATGCATTTCTATACATTAGCAATGAATACACCACAAGAGAAATTAGGAAAATTACCCCACTCACAATAGTCTCAAAAAAATAAAATACTTGGGAATCAATCTAACAAAAGAGGTGAAAGACCTCTACAATGTAAACTATAGAACACTAAAGAAAGAAATTGAAGAAGACCTCAGAAGATGGAAAGACCTCCCATGTTCTTGGATAGGCAGAATTAATATTGTCAAAATGGCCATACTACCAAAAGTGCTATACAGATTTAATGCTATTCCAATTAAAAATGAGAAGTTATGCTCCATTTGTGTACAATGTGTCAAAATGCATTCTGTCATGTATAACTAATTAGAACAAATTAAAAAATAAAACAAATAAAAAGAATGATCTCAAATCCAATAGTCTTCAATTCACTAGAAAAATAAGAGCAAACTAAACCCAAAGTTAGCAGAAGGAAGAAAATAAGGATTACAGTAGAGATAAATGAAACACAGAGCAGAAAAACAACAGAGAATCAACAAAAGTTGGTTCTTTAACTACATCAACAAAATTAACAAAACTTTGACTAGACTGACTTAAAAAAAAAAGATGGGGCAGAGAGAGAAAATGCAAATAACCAAAATCAGAAACAAAAGGAAGGATATTACCATTAACCTTAAAGAAATTTAAAAAGAATTATAACAGAATACTATGAACAACTGTACACTAACAAATTAGGTAACATATGAAATGAAAAATTCCTAAAAATACATAAATAACAAAAAAAAACTCAAGAAAAAAATAGGAAATCAGCATAGACCTACAAGTAAAGAGATTGGATCAGTAATCAAAAACCACATAACAAAGAAAAGTTGACAATCAGATGGCTTCACTAATGAATTCTACTAAACATTTAAAGAAGAATTAAGTACTGGGGAATAAAACTGACCAAATTATATTGTGTGCATGTTCAAATATATAACAACCACTATTTGTATAACTATACTGCACCAATGAAAAACTATAGTAAAATAATTAAAACCAGTCCTTCTCAAATTCCTCCAAAAAAAGAAGAAACCAAATAAGAGGAAGAAAACACCTAACTCATCCTATGAAATCAGTATTACTCTGATATCAAAGCAAAACAAAGACACTAAAAGAAAATGACAGATCAACTATCTCTTATGAATGTAGATGTAAAAATGCTCAACAAAATACCAGAAAACCAAATTCAACTACATTTTCAAAAGATTATTCACCATGATCAAGTGAGAGTTATCTAGGAAGACAAGAGTGGTTGAAAATATGAAAATGAATCAGTGCATTATACCACATTTAGAGAATGAAGGAACACACACACAATCATCTCAACTGACACAGAAAAACCATTTGAGAAAGCCCAACACCCTTTTATGATAAAATCACTTAGAAAACGAAGAATAGAGGGAAACTTCTTCAGTTTGATAAAGGTATTTATGAAAAACCCACAACTAACATCAAACCCCATGGTGCAAGACTGAAAGATTTCCCTTTACGACAGGAACAACACAAACATTCCCACTTTCATCACTGCTACTCAATATTGTACTAGAAGCTCTAGCCAGAGAAATTACACAAAAAAATGAAAAGCATCCAGATCAGAAAGGAGGAAAAATAAAACTCTCTCTTCACAGATGACATGATCCTGTATGAAAAATACCCCAAAGAATCTGCACAAACCAAAGAACTATCAGAGCTAATAAATGCATTCATTGAAGTTGCAAGTCATAAACAATCCAAAAATAAATCAAGAAAGCAATTTCTTTTACAGTGTCAACCAAAATACCTAAGAATAAATTTAACTAAGGTTGTGAAAAACTTGTTCACTGAAAACCAAAAATCATTGCTGAAAGAAATTAAGGGAGACATAAATAAGAGGGAAAACACCCTGTTTTCATGAGTTGAAAGACTTAATATTGTCAAGATGGCGACACTACCCAAAGTACTGCCTATGAACTTAATGCCATACCTATCAAAATCTCAATGGCTTTTTTGTAGAAATGAAATTTTCAATCTTCAAATTCATTGCAAGGAACCTCAAACCACCAAAACAAAATTGAAAAGGAAGAACAAAGTTGAAGAACTCACACTTCCCTATTTCAAATGTTACTATATAGCTGGGGATGTAGCTTTGTGGTAGAGTACTTGCCTAGCACACAAAAGGTCCTGGGTTCAATCCCTAGTCCTGCAAAAGAGAAAAAAAAAAAAAAAACCTTGCTGGAAATGGTGGCACATATCTATAATACCAGTTACTTGGGAGATTGAGGCAGGAGAATGACAAGTTCAAGATCTGCTTGGGCAACTTAGTCAGGCCCTGTCTCAAAATAATTTTAAAAGGGCTGGGATATAGCTCATAGAATGCTCCTGAGTTTAATCCCCAGTATCACCACAGGAAAAGAAGAAGAAAAGAAAAGAAAGAAAAATTACTACAAAGCTACAATAACTAATACAGTGTGGTACTGGCATAAAGAGAGACATATAGCAGGCTGGGGATATAACTCAGTGGTTGAGGACTTGCCTAGCATGTTGGAAGCCCTGGGTTGGATTCCTACCAGCACACAAAAACAAAAACAAACAACAACAACAAAAAAAGATAAAAGCATAGACCAATGAAATAGAATTGACAATCCAGAAACAAATCCATACATCTATGCCTTACTGGTTTTTGACAAGAATGCCAAGACCATTCAATAGGGAAAGAACAGTCCCTTTAATAAATGGTGCTGGGACAACAACATATCCATATGCAAAGAATGAAGAAGTTTGATCCCTATCTCATGCTATATAGAAATTAACACAAAATGGTTCAAAGACCTAAAACTATAAAAGTCTTAGAAGAAAACAGGGATAAATCTTCATAATGGTGGATTTGACAATGGATTCTTAGATATGACACCAAAAGCACCAGCAACCAAAAAGAGAAAAAGTTAATAAATTGGACTTCATCAAAATCAAAAATTCTTGTGCATCGAAGTCCAAAGTTCATTATCAGCTGGGCACAGCGGCGCATACCTGTAATCACAGCAGCTCCGGAGGCTGAGACAAAAGCCAACCCCAGAAATTTAGTGAAGCCCTGAGCAACTCAGCAAGACCCTGTCTCTAAATAAAATATAAAAAGGGCTGGAGATGTGGCTCAGTGGTTAAGTACCCCTGGGTTCAATCCCTGGTCCAAAGAAAAGAAAGAAAGAAAAAAAAAGTCCATTTTCAAGAAAGTAAAAAGACAAACTATGGAACAAGAAAAAATATATTTGTAAATCATGTATCTGATAAGGAACTTACATCCAGACAGAAGTCTTATAACTCAATAATAAAAAGACAACCTGGTTTTAAAATGGGCAAAGGACCTGCATAGGCATTTCTTCAAAGGAGGTACACAAATGGCCAATACATACATGAAAAAATGTTCAACACTATTATTTGTCATTAGGGAATGTAAATCGAAACTACAATGAGGCTGGGGCTGTGGCTCAGTGGTAGAGTGGTTGCCTAGTACGTGTGATGCACTGGGTTCAAATTTCAGCACCACGTAAACAGATAAAATAAAGATACTGTGTCCATCTACAACTAAAAATATTTTTTAAAAACGACAATGAGACACTATTTCATACAATTAGGATAGCTACAATAAAAATGAAAATAAAATAATAAGTGTGGGCGAAACCATGGAGAATTGGAACCCTCATACATTGCTGGTAGGAATGTAAAACTGTTTGGCCATTGTGGAAAACAGTTTAGCAGTTACTTAAAAAGTTAAACAGAGTTACCATATGATCCCACAATTCTACTTCTGGGTATATACCCAAGAGAAGTGAAAAATGTGTTCATACAAAAATTTGTACATGAATGTTCATGGTATCAGGTTCATAATAACCAAAAGGTAAAAACAATTCAATGTCCATCCATAGATAAAACAGTAAACAAACTGTGGTATACAATGCAATATTATTCAATCATTAAAATAAATGAAGTAATGATACATTCTGTGACATGAATGAACCTTAGAAACACTATGTTAAGTGATAAAGGTCAAACATAAAAGGCCATATGTTATGCAATTTCATTTATATGAAATATTCAGAATAGGTAAATTTATAGAGACAGAAAGTGGAATAGTGGTTTCCTGGTACGGGGGAGGAGGGAATGGTAAATCAGAATGGCCTTTCTGTGGGCGTGATGAAAATGTTCTACAATTAGATATTGGTAATGATTGTACAAACTTGTTAATGTACTAAAAATCACTGAATTGTACACTTTAAATCTGTGAATTTTATGGTATATGAATTACATCAGAAAAATGAAAAAGGAAAGTAATAAACATCCAGATCAAGAGGAGGTTGCTATGCACCTGAGGAGACTTCTATTTAATAGGTTAAACAAAGTAGAAGGTAACTCTGACATAAGGTGAAGCACTTTCCCAAGGAAATATATTTCTGTGGCAGTATGAAATTCATGCATTCAACAGATGGTCACTGAGCACCTGCTTTGTACCAGGGAAGCTTCTGTTTCCACTTGCCTGTTGTTGCTTAAATGCCTCAAGAAGTTGACCAATGTCAGTAAAAGTGAGAGGAAATTCCAGGCGAGGACCTTCATAGGAGTCTGGTACATCTATCAACCCTACATAGTCCCGTCTATCCTTGATATCCTGGAAGGTGGTTTCAAAAAGCCGACTTACTAGTGCTGGAAAGACAGAAAGGGGCATGAACAATGGGAATCAATATTTCATTACTTATATTTAATAAAAATCTTCTCGAATACCTAGCCCATGTAAGGCACTGGTGCCAAATATTATGAATATCAAGATATCCACAAGTAACCATGAAGAATGACTGATTCTGAGACCGATAGATACATTCACCTGGTTAACTAACATCCCTTCCTGGGATAATGTTTTGCCAAAGCACTGAGTCCATAATCAGTGGGAAGGAGGAGAAGTATCATAAAAACTGGTCAGTCAAGGTATTTTGATTCTCTGAAACTCTCAATCTTTGCTCACTCTTATATCTCAGATTTTTACAAACAGGGCTAAACAACACAACAATGCATCTTATTTAAACATCTGCTGCTATTCAGGAGCTACAAAAAAATTAAACTACAACATTCGTTTTTTTTTCTCATTAAACACTTCAGAGGATTTTACTTGGTTGTAATTGATTTGCTTCTCCCTTCACATAAAAATTTTCTGACATGATTTTCTTTTTTTCTCGGTAACAAAGCAGATAAAGTTAAATGACAAACCATAAGCAGAAATACCCAAAGCTCTCACTGAGAGAAATTTCTGTATAATAACAGATTGCCAACATTCCCCATTTTAGTAGGAACTGAGACCCACAGTCATTTCTTGCAAGATTACCCATAAAACAGTGAGCTCAAGAACAGGCATCCAGACAATTCAGGGAGAGAAAGATAAAGAGGATGTTATAGACTGATCACAAAAGTGGCCTCAATTATAATTTAGTTGGTTCTCCCATCAAGAGTATTTTCCTGGGCTGGGGTTGTGACTCAGTGGTAGAGTGCTTGCCTAGCATGTGTGAGGCACTGGGTTCCATTCTCAGCACCACATATAAATAAATAAAATAAAGTTCCATTGACAACTAAAAAAAAACTTTTTTAAAGAGTATTTTCCCATCCCTTCAAACTCGGGATAACTTGCATTGGCCTGAAGAACATGGTGGATGTGATACCTACCAACTTCATGTCCAGGTCTCAGGAGGCCTTGTATGAATCTCTCTTCTGGAAACTTGCCACTACCTCTAAGCCTGGCTAGCCTACTGAAAAAACCAAGACCATGTGGAACAAAGCTGCATCATCCTAGCCAAAGTTGTTCAAGATTATTCAACAGCCAGCAGAGTTTCAGACACATGAGTGAACTAGGCCAAGACCCAAAATACTGCTAAATCAAGCCTGCCAAGATCATCGGAAATGTTCAGCTAATCTGTAGACTTGCTAGAAGAAATGTTTATTACATGGCATGGAGGAATTGTGACTAATACACAAGATGATTGCAGTAAGAGATAACTGGCCCAAGCCAGGAACAGTGGCACACCTAAAATCCCAGTGGCTCAAGAGGCTAGGCGGATTGACAGTTCAAAGCCAACCTCAGCAACTTAGTGAGACCCTGTCTCGAAATAAAAAATAAAAAGGACTGGGAATATGGCTCAGTGGTTAAGCGTCCTTGGGTTCAATCCCTAATAACAAAAAAGAGAGAGAGAGACCCAGAAGATGGTGACATATTCTTTAATCATTAACACTGACTTGTAATTAAGGCCATTCATCAGGAGGTCTCTGCAAACAGTTCCTATCTTTTTGAATATTTAGAGTGATTGTATTAAGAAGGTATGATGTTAGTAGACATAGACAAAATATATTTTTTCATGATCCAGTTATGCTGAGGAGATGACATTTAAGAACTAAACTTGAAAACAAATTCTAAAGTTATATTTGGTCATTTAAAAAATATTTTCTAAATTTTGTACCCCAACATTTTTTGGTGATGGTTGATGATTTGGGAGCAGGTAGCCAGGGATTGAACTCAGGGGCACTCAACCATTGAGCCTTATCCCCAGCCCTATTTTGTATTTTAATTACAAAATTCTTAGAAAACAACAATCCACTTCTCAGGGGAAAAAAAAAAAAACACAAAAACCTCAGAAATTTAAATGCATCATCTAACAGAATTGTAAATATTGTTTTCTGTTATAGACTTTAAAAAATAAAAATACAGTGAATACAGAACAGGTGGTCAGGAGTAGGGGATTTTGTTCTATAGATCCAGAAGGAATTTATGATATGATTATAGTATTCATGACAAAGGCGGTATGGCCTTTGACGCATGCCTGACTTAGAAATCCAGATGTTAGAAGGAAAGAGAAAAAGAAGTTGAGGATGCAGATTTGTACATGGGGATGCTTATGAAGATATCTAACCCTTTGTTCTTTCCAAATCCTCAGAGGCAACCATGTTAGTCAATTTTCTTTGCTGCCTATACCTTCAGCATGATCCTCTCTTCAGACTCTAATACAATTAAATGTGGTTGAAGACTCCGGAAATCTAAAATTCTACGCTGGACCTCACATCTGTCCACACTGAGAAAGATTTCCTCTTTGAACCTTCCAACCCAACACTCTATTATTTGATATTTCTGTATTTATTGTTCTAGCTGTTTCCTCTCCTTAAACTACTCTTCCTTCATTCTGTCTCCTCTTTGGATAATTTCTCCTCATTCTCCAAAACTCAGCAATGCACCTAGGTTGAGTCCCAAACCCCACCTTCTTATGTTGAAGAAGATGATGATGATGATGACAACAACAATGATGACAACAATGACAATGATGACAATGATAGTTCTTGCTTACTGAATGTTTACTATGTGCCAGACACTGTTCTAAGATCTTTACATGTATAAATTTATGTAGTAATCACAACTATTCTTATGAAGTAAATATTGCTATTTCTCTATTTTATACATGAGGAAAATGGGGCAGGATGGTAAGTGGAGAGATGAAACCCAATCCCAGACAAGCTGACTCTGAGCCTATATTCTTAACCATTATACTTTAACTATATATTGAAACATATCTATGTTATACTATATAGCATTATTGACATAATTATAAATTATTGAATAATAACAATTCTGTGAGGTTTAAGCAAGAATTACTTCATTTTCCCAATCATTGCCTTCACCTGTGCTGTCTCATCTGCTGACATAACAAGACAATTCCATCAAATCCAGTGATTAGAAATCAGTCTTGTTAGGTAAGGACAAAATAAAAACATTCTTCTCATTCAAAAAAAAAGCAAACCAAAAAAAGAGCTTAGCTGGGTGTGGTGGTACATGCCTGTAATCCTAGTTACTTGGGAGGCTAAAATAGCAGGATCGCAAGTTTGAGGCCAGCCTGGGCAACTTAGTGAGAACCTATCTCAAAATAAAATTTTGAAATGGAGGGGTTGGAGATATAGCTTAGCAGTAGAGTGTCCCTGGGTACAATCCTCAGTATGTATGTATGTATGTATGTATGTGTATATGTATGTATGTATATATGTACATGTATATATATATATGTATGTATAAGTACAAAATTTAAATTAAATTTAAAAATAAGCTCAATATGGTCCTTCCTTTCATAGATTTGATGACCTTCATTCCTTAAAAAGTTTGGTGATGAAAATATGAAAAAGGACCATTTTCCTAAGCCAATTCTTAGTTAAAACTACTCAATGTGATATATCAAGTCAATGTCAAATCAATATCCTTCTGCTGGTTTTTAGCAACATAAAAAATAATATAAATTCTCTTCCAATTGCTCATGTGCCATATATGAAAATAATACAAAGCTTTAACATTTCTTTTTGTTGTTGTTGTTCTAATTATTATACATGACAGTAGAATGCATTTTGACATACATAAACGGAATATAACTTCTCATTCTTCTGGTTGTACGTGATGTAGAAGTACACTGGTCATGTAGGCATATATGTACATAGGGTAATAATGTCTGATTCATTCCACTATCCTTCTCATCCCCAAAACCCCTCCCCTGTCTTCACTCCCCTCTATCTAATGCAAAGTACCTCTATCCTTCCCTAGCCCCCACTCTCATTGTGAATTAGCATTCGTATATCAAAGAAAACATTCAGCCAAAGTTTTAACATTTCTAATGCATATACTGTCCTTGTGAGCTACAACTTTCATAACTAATAACAATAATTTAATTTAATGAATGGCAACAATATGTGAAAATTTGTGCAACACAGAATTAACCCTTTGCTGTCTCTACCACCCACATATTACTTTGAAAGCAAGCTCTGGGTATTGCTGGAAAAAGGAAAGTACCAACTGAACCACATTTATAGTTATTTCATTTTCCAATTATGAATCTGGATCAAAACCACTGGTGTCCAGTCAATAGATACCAAAATGAATTTCACAAAATCAATACCTACTCATGATTTTTTAAGAACTCAGAAGACTAGGAATGGAGGGATACTTCCTTAATATATTTTTTTAATTTGACTAAATCATAAGTTTCTCCATTAAATTATCACAACAAAAAAAGAATGCCACTTTCACTGTTTCATTTTAACGTTATTCTGGTAGCTCCAAACAATTCAATAAGACATGAAGCTGGAATTAGAACAATAACTATTAGATAGATATAGTTTTACTTGTGGCCAAGGTGATTAAATACCTACACTCAAGAAAACTAACTGAAAAACTCCCAGGATTGGAAAATTAAATACAATAAAGAGGTTAATCCCAGTGGCTTGATTCACATCTTTACCAGTGCTGAAATGAATAACGTTGGGAGATTACTTTCTAAGTCTCAGATTCTACACTTACCAAAGGTAAGTAACAATAATAATTTCATTGGTTTGTCATAAAAACCAAATTCAATAATATATTTAAAGTACTTAAATTCATGCATATGGCAAATATTTAATGAAAATAAGCAGCAATAATTTCATTAATATTATTCAGTAGAAGGACAAAATAAAATAGACATAAGTCAAAAGTTTTATAAAATGCTATCGATAATCAATAGGAAGATATCATGGAGAAAATATCCTATTTACCATGGCAAGAAAAAATATAAAATACTCCTAGCCTTTTTTTTCTTGAAAAAGAAAAAAAAATACACACACACAAAATATCTTAGCTGATCTGGGAAGCAGAAAGAAAAATAAAAAACCAACACTTACATACATGCCATCCCACTTCCACCAGTCTCTGCTTAGACCTGTTGCTAGGTATGGCAGCTTTCTGCCTGAGGAGGAGGTTGATGTGAAAAATCAACTAGGATATTTTCATTCAAGTCCCTACTCCCATTCAGTTCTATGAACTAGTTTTGAGCTCTGAAAGTAGGATGGGGAGATAAACTGGTATAACTGATTTTTATAAACAAGGTAGTAAGATTGCAAGGACAAATACTGCTTTAAGGTCATCTCTCTTCATTGGAAGACCCAAAATGCCTTGAGATACTCTGTGCCTCAGAAGTCAATCCATCAATCTGGGCTCGGCATCTGGGAATGTTATATAACCCTCTGCCCCCTAAAAATGCTTTGCTTAGGGATCTCAACACTTCAGTTATACAGGTCTAGGTGGAAGTTGTCTATAATCCTCTCACCAAAGAGGGCATTAGAAATCAATCTATGGCAATAATCTGTAAATCTCTGTTACATGCAATAATGAAATCAGTGTGATCCTGCAATAGAGAAATATGTAAGGGAATACCAGACCAGAAATAAACCCAATAATATATTTATTTACTTATTTATTTTTAGTTGTAGATGGACACAATACCTTTATTTTATTAACTTATCTTTATGTGGTGCTGAGGATCAAACCCAGGGCCTCACACATGTTAGGCAAGTACTCTGCCACTGAGCTGCAATCCCAGACCAGTGATACATTTTTAAATGAATATATTGTTATGGTCTAGATGTGAGGTGTCCCCCAAAAGTCCATGTCTAAGACAATTTAAGAGGGTTTAGAGGTGAAATTATTGGGCTATGGGAGCCTTAACCTAATCAGTGCATTAATCTGCTGACAGGGATGAACTGGGTGCTAACTATAAGCAGGTAGGATGTGGCTGGAGGAGGAGGGTCACTGTTGGCATGCCTTTGGGGTTTACATTGTGCCCTTGATGAGTAGAGTAGTCTGTTTCTGTCTGCTTCCTGGTGCCATGTCCTGAACCACTCTCCTCCACCACAATCTTCTGCTGTGATGTTCTACCCCACCTCTGGCCCAGGGCAATGGAGCTGACCATCTATGGAGTGAGAGCTCTGAAACTGTGAGCCCCAAATAAACTTTTCCTCTTCTGAAAGTGTTCTTGTCTTTTGGTTGCAGCAACAACAACAAAAAAAAACTGACTAAAACATATTAAGAGGGAAACATTACAAATCATAGTGAAAGTATTATCAAATAAATGTTGCAGGAAAATTTGGTTAACTACTTGAAAATTTTTCTCTGTAGTTGTGTTTTTTAATAATTTTCAAACACTGGCCATTAAGATTTTCTCATTCAACAGTTTAATATAAAAAATCCAAACAGTATGAAGTGTTAACATTTTTTAAAGTTAAATCATGAAAACATTTAGAAATACAGGCATAGTGATCTGCAGTTTAAATATTTCAGGACTTTCTAAGTGTAAAAATAGGAAGATTCACAAAGAATAAGATATTTAGACTTGAAAGATATTTTAAATAATTAATAGATGAAAATTTCTCACACCTGATGAAAAATACCAACTTAGATATCACAGAAGCATAGCAAGCCACAAGCAGGATAAAAAGAAAAGATCAAAACTCATCAAGGCACATTAGAGTTAAGATGCTATTTTTCAAAATTATTAGATTAATATGTTTCTTCCCCATATCTTTTAGGTGGTTATGTTATTCATTTGTAGTACAGTTAGGTTAATTTGTCACAGTGTGTTATGATTTGGATATGAGGTATCCCCCAAAAGCTCACCTGTGAGATAATTCAAGAAGGTTCAGAGGAGAAATTAATGGGCTGTGAGAGTCTTAACATAATCAGTTAATTAATCCCTGTTGGGATTAACTGAGTGGTAACTGGAGGCAGGTGGGGTGTGGCTAGAGGAAGTGGTTCATTGGGGGCATGGCTATGGGGTATATATTTTGTATCTGGAGAGTAGAGTCTCTCTCTGCTTCCTGATCACAATGTGAGCTGTTTCCCTCTACCACACTCTTCCACTGTGATGTTCAGCCCACCTTGAACCCCAAGGAATGGAGCTGGTCTTCAATGGACTAAGACCTCTGAAACTGTGAGCCCTCAAATAAACCTTTTCTCCTCTTCAGTTGTTCTGGTCAGATCTTTTATTCACAGCAACCAAAATAGCTGACTAAAACACAGTGTGGACTGTATAGAGGGAAAAGAGGGGTGGGAGGGGTGGGGGGAAGGGAAAAAAATAACTAAATGAATCAAACAGCATTACTCTATGTAAATTTATGATTACACAAATGGTATGCCTTTACGCCATGTACAAACAGAAACAACATGTATCCCATTTGTTTACAATAAAATAAAATAAAAAAATATACAGTCACAAAAAAAAAAACACAGTGTGTATTCTACTTTGAGATCACACACACACACACACACACACACACGCACTCCTTATTTTTAATTATTTTTAGGGGGCAATATGAAACATTAGCATGATTCTAAGAGTCAGAAATACAAAAGGTATACTCAGAGAAGTGTCACTCTTTCCCTCATCCCTTCTACCCAATCTCCACTCTTCCGTTCTTTCTACTCTGTACTTACCCCCTGGGTAAACAATGTCATTCACTTCTGGTTTATTCTATAAGTTAATCCTCTATTTATTTTTGTACTAATGAATATATGTATACATATTTTCTTCTCATATCAGGAAAAGATTTCTTAAATGATACAGGAAGCACTAACCATAAAGAAAAAAAATCATACCACATTAAGAATATCCACTTATCAAAAGATAATATTTCAAGATTGGGGGATGTAGTTCAGTGGTAAAGCACTTGTGTAGCATGCACAAGGCCCTGGGTTCAATCCTAAGCACCATAAAAACTAAAATAAGCAGGTGTGATGGCATATGTCTGTAATCCCAGCAAACTGTGAGGCTGCAGCAGGAGGATCTCAAGTTTGAGGCCAGCTTCAGCAACTTAGTGAGGCCCTGTCTAAAAAATAAAAAGGGCTGGGGATGTGGCTCAGTGGTGAAGCACCCCAGGTTCAATTCCCAGTACCAAAGAAGAAAAAAGAATTACCGTTCCCTTCTTTGATAAAAATATTTTGTTATATTTTTAAATTACCTGTAGAATTTTTTTAAATGCAGATTTTAAAATATACAGAGTCTGAGTAAGTATCTCTGGGGGGGAACCCAGTCATCTGTGGCCCTGAAACTCCATAAGTGACTGATGAAATGAGCCTGGATTGAAATATTAGGTCATTAGTAGAAAAAGCCCTGTTTCATTTCATCATTATTATATTTCTTCTTGAAAACATTTTTTGCCAAAGAACACAAAGCACAAGCAATGTCTTCAAAACACAATTATCTAAAAGAAAGAAAATGACTTCCACCCACTCCCCACTTCTCAGGTTTGGCTATTCCACCATTCAGAAAGCTTCTATGGATCATTAAATGCTTTAATAAGTTTCATACATATGTACTTAGCTCAAATCATTCCATTAAAATATAACCAGTTGGGTGTGGTAGCACACGCCTGTAATCCCAGTGGCTCCGGGGGCTGAGGCAGGAGGATTGGGAGTTCAAAGTCAGCCTCAGCAAAAAGTGAGGTGCTAAGCAATCTGGTGACACCCTGCCTCTAAATAAAATTCAAAATAGGGCTGGGGATGTGGCTCAGTGGTCGAATGCCCCTGAGTTCAATCCCTACTACCCCCGCCAAAAATAAACATAACCATTCTTTCGCCACTTTGAAGTATTTGCCAATTATTTAAAAGATGCTCCTAGATACCACATATGTTTTAATTAGAGCAAAAAAAATGATTAGCCCAAATTAAAGAAAAATGATATTTTAGGTCTGGCCTCTACCTTGGAAATAACAACAGCAGATCTTAATTTGCAGGAGAAATACATGCCTGGCAAATAATTATAAAGTTAAAATCATTTTTGAACTACACCGATATCACCTGTCTGATTCAGAATGACTAGACAGAGACAGATTATAATGTCTTGTCTATTTTATGCTGCTACAACAGAATACCACAGACTGCATAACTTACAATGAACAGAAATTAATTTGGCTAGGGGTTCTAGAGACTTGGAAGTTCAAGACCAAGAGGCCATGTCTGGTGAGAGCATTCTTGCTACATCATCTACATCATAAGTCATAACATGGATAAAAGCATCCCATGGTGAGAGACCATGTTTGAGAGATGATGGCTGAATTCATATTTTATAAGGACACCACTCCCAAGATAATTACCCACTCCCATGATAATGGCATTAATCCATTCATGAGGGCAGGACCTCCTACGACCTAATTACTTAAAGGTTCCACCCCTTGACACTGTTGCACTGGGGATCAAGTTTCCAACACATAAAATTTGGAGGACACATTCAAACCATAGCAGACAGGAGAAAAAGAGAGGAAAAAACAGACATGTTGGGGCCAACTGTACTTAATCGGTTGTTTTCACTCAGATCTATTCCCTGAAATACTCAAGATATTTTTATTTCTCAATACAAAAGTTTTGTGGGTGAAAAATAAGATACACTTCATTAAGCTACTATTGAACATCAATGGACTGTGGAAAGAGAAGGTATTCAACAAATGCATTGTGAATGAAATCTAATTCAATTTTTTTAAAGTGAAAAAATTAAATGCTGACTTAGCAGACACCATCAAAAGAAGAAAAAAGTCAGTTGAACTGATTTCACAGTTGTTGGGTGTCACACAGACAAGAGAGGTGGGCATCTTTTTAACTTCTTAGCATTCTTCCATCTTCAGGATTTATATTTCTTGATGGGGGCAATTCGATATTTAATAGTTACTTTTCAAAAGACTAAAACTTTTTGCTTACCTGGATCTTCCTTACGTGATGGTGTAAAGTTTTCCAACATGAAGGTAAAGAAATTGGATAACTGAACAAAATAAAAAGATATTAATCAATTAATGAACCCCAAGCAACTACTATGATAAATACTATGGGTGCAAGCCCCTTACTCTTCTGGAGCACTCATCTTCCAGATGCCTCAGCTACTAAGGGTCACACCTAATCCTGTCCTCACAAGATGGGCAGCACCAGACTCAGAGTCACTGAGGATGTTACATGTACATCCCTCCTGGAAGGTTGCTCACAGACAACAACTAATTGAAACAAGAGTACCAGCCCAGTCCCCCGCCTCCCTTCCCCTACGTAGGATGAACTATGATGCATTTCACACTTGAAAGTTCCTGATGGGATCAGGCTGAGGTCAGACTTCTCCAGAAAGCACATTTTTACTTGGCTTCTTCTACCATCATATCTTGATTTTCTCACTTCCTTATTATAGGTTTTTTTCTGAAAACATTCCCTCAATAAGTCACTTGTACCAGAATCCCCCTCTCAGACTCTGCTTCTAGAAAGTCCAATCTAAGACATCTACTAAATTTTGTTTATTATAATCTCTTCTTTTCTCTTTGGTGGTAAGATTAAACAGTGCTTAAAAAGATAGCCAAGACTGTGACTCCTAATCAAGGGAAAGGGAGCATCTGAGTGAATCCCAGTGTATCATTTAATAGCTGCCAAGAGGAAATCCAGCAATTTAATTTTTTTAATTTTTAAATTTTTTAAATTATAACATGATACATAAATATGATTGTTAAGTTAGTCCTTTTTTCTTTTTTTTCCCCCAGTACTAGGGATTTTGGAGATTAAATCCAGGGCCTTCACATATGCTTGGCACATGCTCTACCACTAAGCTACATCTCCAGCCTGAGAAGCCCCTCTTACCTATTTATTAATATCACTCTTGTCCCCAGAACTAACTCCTATAAACAATTTGCTATGTATCATTTTCCAGAATTTTGCTGTATATTTTTGTTTTATTTTGTTTGAGTTTTGGTTTTTTGTTGGTTTTTTTGTTGTTGTTGTTTGTTTGTTTGTTTTTTTGGTACTGGGGATTGAATCCAAAGGCACTTAACTGCTGAGCCACCTCCCCAGCCCTTTTTTATATTTTATTTAGAGACAGGATCTCACTAAGTTGCTGAGGCTGGCTTTGATCCTCCTGCC
This sequence comes from Sciurus carolinensis, assembly GCF_902686445.1. Taxonomy (NCBI): domain Eukaryota; kingdom Metazoa; phylum Chordata; class Mammalia; order Rodentia; family Sciuridae; genus Sciurus; species Sciurus carolinensis. The sequence goes on along the minus strand of NC_062232.1, from coordinate 14,059,923 downwards.
TCAGCCCCCACCCTCCCAACCCCCGGCCACTGGGATTACAGGCATGCATCACCACACCCAGCTATATATTTAATTTTCTTTCACATATATAGGATAATCTATATACTATTATACAGGTTGATTTTTTTACATCAACAACTACATTGGAGATCATTCCAAGACTTTTTTATTGTTAAAAAGTACCCATTTTTTGGCCTGGTGCCAAGGTGCACACCTGTAATTCCAGCGCCCAGCAGCTGGGGTGGGGGGGCACCTGAAGCAGGAAGATCGTGGTTCAAAGCAAGCCTCAGCAAAAAGTGAGACCCTGTCTCTTAATAAATTAGGGCTGGGGATGTGACTCAGTGGTCAAGTGCCCCTGAGTTCAATCCCTAGTACAAAAAGAACTCATTTTTTTAATGAATCCTTATAGAAGCTTTAAAAAGGTATTCCTCATTCATATATATTTTCTTCTAGAATGTTCACAGATTTGTTCCCAGGAAATTCTTTCGGTTTTTTTAACTCCTTAAAAGTATTTTCCTTTCATAAAGCAACAACTTTACTTTCTACTAGGGCATATAACCAAAAATAGATTAATACTATTTTTATTAGTAAGCTAGACATCTGGCAGTCCTTTGGAAAATGTGAACTTTGAAACTGAAAAACACCATCTTCTTCCAAAACCACACTCTCTCAACAGCTATTTCTAAGCTCTATTAAAGCGTCCTCAGCTTAAAATTGACCCAAACGTTCATTCTTTCAGTAACAAAGAGTAAAGAGAAATATTTTACCAAAAAAAGAGAGAGAAGCTTGCAAAACAGACCTGCATTTGACCTTGTTCATCAGCATATTCAATAGACTGGAAGATGGTGAGGGCATAGTGTTGTCTGGCCTTCAGTCGAGCTCTGTAACCTCGGTACCAGTTCTGGATGACCAAGGCGGCTTTTACCACTGCAGACCCACGGGATATGAAAGTCAGAGAAAAACAGTTACTATGCAGCTCTTAGAGGGAAGTAGGTGCTTCAACAAAAAAACAATCAATTCACTTGGGTTCATAGATTCTAAGAATACGAAAACTGCAAACAATGAGATTGACCTTTATATTTTTTTATAAAATGTTCTCAAGTCTCAAACACTTAGAGAATAATGATGGCATAGCCATTAAGAGTAGAATTTTTTTAGTAAGACTGCCTAAATTTGAATCCCAGCCCTGCTAATTAGCATCTATGTGACTTTTGATAAGTTATTAAAACTCTCAAAGCCTCAGTTTCTTTATCTATAAAATGTAGATGATAACAGTACTCACCACTGGTGCTACTTAGGAATATTCTATTCTTCACTATATATCCCAAAGAAATGTCTACACAGTCTATAAGGGAGACACATGAAGATGCAATTGCCTCTTTGTGGCAATAAGGAGTTTGATACCAATGCAGTCTGGCTATCCATTACTAGTACAGGGAATGTGTATCTGAGGTGTGCACACCATGGTATAGCATGCCACAATTGGAAGTCATAAATTACATAAATCCATAGTAATGGGGAGAGGTCTTTAAAACAGTGCTTCCATCAGAACCATTTTTTTAAGTCAGAGACAGAATGAAATATAACACAATACCACTTAATATCATTTTAAAATATACATACACAAAGCCATAATGAACATTTCATAACAGTATATGCAAAGGAGAAGATAGGCACTACCCAAAAAAGACTGGTTACTTATAGGGGAGGTACATGAACATGGGGTAAATGGACAAAACAGAATAAACTAATTAGCATAGAGAAAGGGTCTTGCACAGAGAATTGATGGCAATATACAATGAATTGAGAAGTTTGATTCACTGTACCTCTGTGCCTGAGATTCTATTGAAAAAGACAGATAAATAAACAGACCTCCCTCCCTCACAGAGTTACTATAGGACAAAATGAGATACTATCAGGTGAAAAGTTCAGCCCAATGCCTGGTATAGAGTACATGCTAAATAAATGGCAACTCTATTGTTTTGAACCACCCTCTAGTTTCACAATATTGAAAAAAATGATCAGGTGAGAGATAATGAGATTTAAAATATAGTCTCTTATGCCTCCTCAAGTTTTAGAGTGAAGAGCATCAACAACAGCTGCCTCCTTTTATTCATGCTATCATTTTCCCAGTTAGTGCATAAAAATTAAGAGCTGACTATAACAAGAACAATTTGAATTCTGAAAGCAGAGGTCCTGCCTTCAATAATAGCATCCTTTGGTTTGACACGATGTGATACACTGAGTATCAAGCAGAACATCATATAATAACATTTATTTATGAGCTTCCTCAAGGTTCATGGGTTCTAGAGACTCTTATTCTTTTATTCAGCTTTCAGAAAACTTGGGAAAATAGACCTAAGGTCAAATACCATGATCTTTATAAGAAAAACCCACAGGGAGAAGAAATTCAGGGACTTGGTTCAATATTGCAAAGCAAATAATTGGTAGTACCATGGCCAAAATCAAAGTGTTCTCACAATATCATTATGGAACGCCCAGGCTCTCCTGAAAGGCCTTGTCTATGGAATAGTCACCACCCCTCTCGCCTCAGGGGTTCTTGTGTTCACCAAGTACAAAAGTGATGTTTTAGTGCTATTTACTGAGCACTTACTGAGGTCAGGCAATTAGTTCTTGCAGTCCTTGCAACACTGTGATGTTGAGAGAGATTTAGGAACTTACTTAAGCTTGCTTAGCCAGGAAGTGGAAATGGGCAGCAAGGATCTGAACCCAGGTCTGACTGACTCCATAGCCCAAATTTTTAACATCCATGGAGCTATTGACCTTTTTCTTTTTTTTAAGGGTTTTTATTTGTTTAATACATCTGAAAAGAATGCATATACAAAGAATTAAGACAGGAAAAAGCATTGGTTCAACATTAATGAATCTACAAGATTTAGGATTTGGGGAAGGTGGAAAGATTACCTAGACATTTTTAAAAAACTGGAAACTGCAACCAAATAAGCTGGGGAAAATAAAATCCCTATTAATACTTATGAAGAATCTCCACAAGACCTTGCCACGATTTTCATTAGAGAATATCAGTGGGTTGGGATGGGGGATCTCATATGTAAAACAGAAATAAGGGGATTCCCAACCGGTTAGTCCCCTTGTTGGTTAATATTCTCCCACCCCATTCACCCCCAGCCTCTTAGTGAAGCAGGTCTACATCCTCAAACCTGAAAGGATGCCAATCATCCTGCAGGCATCTGTCTTCTAGCACCACCCCTCATAGTTCTTCTATGTGCCAGGTCTTCAGCTGGGTTCTAGGAACACCACACATTGAATTGCAAATCTATGCTAAGTATGTAAGACAATGACTGACAGGGGAAAAAATTGTTTTAATTACAAACCAAATTCATTTGGTATATTTCAAAAGGTGCAATACTCTTCTTCATTTATCAGTGAAAGAAGTTAGAAATAAACCACCACCCCCGCCCCCCCCCCAAAAAAAAAAACAAAAGGCAAACAAATTTCCTTGAAAGTCACAGTCACATACAGAGTGCATCCTAGAAAAGAGGAGGGGTAAGACAATTGACACCCATTTTTAAGAATTTCATCAAATCCTGGATCTACTCAAGGGTGGAGTGAAAAGGCAACTTTTGAAAAGGAGCATATTATTAAACAAGGCATTTATTATACTCCTTCCTAAGAGCACCCGGTGTGGAACACATCTGTTGACCTTTTCTACACCTCAGTTTCTTCACCTGTACAATGATGTAGTAGAAAAAATGATTGCTAAAGTCTCTTCTATTTAGTATTAGCAACATCAGTAATAGCCAAGCTTATTCTTTCTATTTAATAATAGAACAACTAGCTACATATGCTTAGAGTCTACTATAAGACATTCGGTGCCCATAGGTATTATCATCTCCATATTATACATAAGGAAGTTCTGAGTTCGGAGCAGCAGGTATGTTACTGGAGGTCACTTACCTAGTATAGACTCAGGTACTAAGTCCAATCCTAGGTTCTAACTCCACTAGAATCATTAACTTCATTTCCTAATCCATTTGTAATTTTCATTCCTTTGAATAATAAAAGTCACCATTTGTTGAATGCCTACTATGGGCCTGGCACTAGCTGGACACTTTACATATATTACCCTTCCCGCTTCTCCCCTACATGGGGAGAGAGGTCAGCTAACTTTTTTCTACGATATCTGCCTAGCATATATTAAGTCCCTCACTGGAATTCATACTCCACTCTCCACAGGAGGAGTCAATATTTTGTTTTTAAGTATACAACACATTCATTGGGCTCTATTCTATTAGTGGATGTAGATACTGTGCCTTGGAAGGTAGACACCCATGCTCAGATTCCTCTGTCTTGCACTTACTCTTCTACTCCAAAGTCAGGAATCTCAACCATCACTTAGGAATCAATCACCTGTCTATGCCTGCATTCCTGTACCTGAGCACGATGCCACTTATTGAGCTATCCTATCTCAACTCCAACCCTACCATTCTCTAGTCAGCTCAGCAATCTCTGCAGACCCCATTTCTGCTTTGCCAGCTGCCCCTTGTTAGGCCGTACCAATAGGGAGGTAGAGGGAGATTGACAGATGAGATGAGGGACAAGGGACAACTTCCTTTTGTCTACTTCCTGTTCCTCTTAGCTAACCTAGCAACTGCTCCTTGCACCCAGAAGCAACAGTTGGTTCTATTTTCAGTTTACTCAGCACTTGCAAAAATGGCCTTATGGCAGCCCTTTGACACCAGGATCAGCTGAGTAGTACTCCTTCTCAACCTGCTGAGGTTCAGTTCAGCAGGACTCCCCTCTAAGTTTCTAAAGTGGAATCATTCCATTCTTTTCCCTTTGTTCTCTCAGGCCTAGGAGTGGTCCTTCCCTGCAATTGCTATCGGTGTATACTTCAGGGTTCTCATTTACCTAGTAACAACTGGATACCACTTTTCAATTCTTTGCATTCTAATCAAATTCTCTCTGTTCAAAATCACTCTATAGTTTCAGCCTCCTGACTAGACCCTACCTGAAAAGCTTAGTCTCAGTGGAGTGGGAAAACTAGGTTTGGCATAGGCCTCAAGCTCCCAACTTCCTGGGTGCTCCAATTCAATCCATGACTACACTTCAACACTAGGATTTTGAGTATTTTTGCAGTGGTTGATAAAATGGGCTTTGATCTATATCCTGCTGTTCTCCCTTGGGCATCCAGTTCCCCCAGAAATATCTCCAAGAGAAGGAAGGAGGCTGGCAGGACTGGTCAAACCAGCATGAGGCCTCTAAAACCTTACCTGATGCCTAGGAACCCACCCACTCACTGCAGGGCAACACTGGCCAGCTGAGGATTCTTCTCTGGAGCAGAAACCTCCAAAAATTAGCAAGGGGTAGAACTCAGTTATGACATACCCTACTTGAGGGGGTTACTAGCTCCAACAGTCCCAACCTTGCCCAGAGTTGAAGATCTGTGTCATCTAGATCTGAACTTCTTGGACAACTTAAATCCACTTCAGGTCTTACTGCTTCATCGTGTAACAGGGCTTGTCTTCCCTGTTGCATTTATTCCACACAGAAAAAAAAAAAAGCTATTGTCATATGCGTCCCAAGAGAAGCAACAACATAGGTTTAATAAGTTGTCCAGCCAATTTTCTGTGCTCAGCACAGGTAGTTTCTCTATTATGAAGCTGGTTTTCTGCTTTCTTTTTTCAGTAGATTCTTTTCTCTGGTGGCGATCATTATATTTTGCAAGAAACTGAATATCCAGGTAGGGGTTAGTAAATAAGATAATACATTCAGAGTGCTTACTTTATGCCTGGCACTGTGCTTGGTTCTTTATGTTCCCAACAGTCTTATGAAGTATCATTAGCCTTATTTCACAGATAAGGAAACTGAATCCTAGAAATAATTTGTTTGGGATCACATTGCTTGTCAGTGGGAGAATATAGAGTCAAATCCAGATCTCTAATTCCAGAACTTGGGCTCATAACCACTGTGCTATACAACCCACCAAGTCATTTGAAATCAGCCATAAAAAATGAGGCAGCACCACCTTCACCACCTGATATTCTTTATGGTTCATATGTTCACCATCTATTTCCAATATTAGCTATGAGAATAGGGACTTTGTTTTGTCCACTGCTACATCCCAGTACCTGGGAAAAGGCCTGCCAAGGGATATTTGTTGGACAAATAAATAAATGAATACCTTCCAGGGCTATTGTAATAGTACATAATAGTGTATTAGTAATGTGTTGGCACAAGTATCACTAATATATTAATTGACTGATATAAAATGCTTAGTACATTGCCTAGAAGATAGGAAGCACTGAATGGCAGACTTTTTTAAAGAATTATCTCTCTCCATGATAACAAAGTCTAGAGTCCCAAAGAATTTCTAATTACACATACTATTTCATTAGAAATGTAACAATCTGCCATGGACAAACAGGCTGCTGAGTGCAAGAAGAGCCATGCCAACCAGCATAGGATTCATCCCCTTACAGTCTGCAGTCTTTGCTCAGATGCCACCTTCTCAGTGAATCCTTTCTAAGCATCCTTTTTAAAATGGCACTCCTCCCACCATCACCAGTCTCCTTCCTTTTTTGTAATCCACAGCTTAACACCATCTGATATAATATACATTTTACTTATTTATAGTCTGTCTTCTCCCATAGAATATAATCCCCAAAAGGACCTGGATTGGTCTGTTGGATTAACTACTGTATTCCTGGAACATAACAGGTACCCAATATTTCTTAAATGAATGAATGAATGAATGAATGGAACTACTTGTGGGAAGCAGTCCTTATTTAGTAGAATTAGACTAGGTTGAGCCATGTTACACAGAGGCCTGGCTCCTAGGAACTGCCAGGAAGTATGTGGTGCTGCATGGGAGTGGTTCCCTGTCTCCTTCTGGAATTTTCCCCCTAAGAGGATGGCTCCCCTAACTCCACCCTATCCTGTTCATCACAAAAGAATTTCCTCCTGGTCCTTGCCCCCTTTAACCTGCATATTATAAATAATGGAGAGTTGGGCAACTCCATTGTTATAAAGAGGCCAGAGTTGGTATGGCCAGACCCCCTCTCATAAAAAAATTATTGGCTCTCATGTGTTTATTGAGTAGATAAATTTTTTGGGTAATAGATAGAAAAACCAACAACATTCTCCTCCAGCAGTTAACTCTTTCCTCCTCCACGTGGGACATGGCAGAGAGCACCCCAACAACTACTATTAAGATTTTCTCTTGTGTTTCTCTTCATGCTGATTGGTGGAGTCTTCTTATGCTTGTTTTGTTTGTTTTTGAAGTAGGAGTTTCTTTAACAGATAATTCTTTAAACAAGGAATTCCTATTTGGAATGATAAAGCATTTAAAGACTCTGATTTTGAAATTCTGCAGGCAGAGGTCTCCAGAGGAAGCACCAGGATGAGCAAATATTTAATGTACCTTCAAGGGGCCTGACATCCAATCAGGAAGACACAGAGGCACAAGTGTGATAGAACTGATTAAAAGGGATTCAATTGAATAGGAAAGAGAATGAATCCTCTAGTGGCAAAAGGCATTAAATAAGGAAGAAAAGCATCTATTACCTCAGCTGCTCAAAGCACAATGACAATAGGGTATGGCTCACATCTGCCTGAAGACCACAGGTGTCGGTATTGTTATATTTGTTTACAGATATTCTATGGTGGCCATCTGCAAGAGTGTATGACTGGACCAAGTGAGACTTCCAGCTTCACTGGAAAACAGCTCAAAGCACATGCCCAGTAGACCTGAGATGGTCACAAAGCCTGCTTCTTGGGCAGTGTTATGTTTTGAATGTCCCCTCCAAAACTCATGTTGAAATTTAATTGCTATTGTGATGGTATTAAGAGGCAGGGCCTTTGTGAGGTACTTGGGTCCCTCATGAAGGGATTAATATTATCTCCGGAATGGGCTCTTGGTAACATAGGCTGAGTTTGGCTCCTTTTTTCTCTCTGCATGCTCTCTCACCACATGATAGTCTGTGCCATGTTATAAGTCACAAAAAGGCCCTCACCAGATGCTGACACCTGACATTGGATTTCCCAGCCTCCAGAATGAGAAATAGGTATTTTTTATAAATTGAACAGTCTATGATATTCTGTTATAGCAGCAGATAATGGACTAAGACTGGCAGTAGCAAGGCAAAAGACCTTGGAAGGCATGCTCATTCACAAACTCTGTTATCCTTGCAGTGCAAGGGCACAAGAGTCCTTGTCCCTGGAAAGTATTTTTCTTAAACAAGAGAAGAACAGACTTTTTAAAACTATCATTTTCCCCAAGAGACAAAAGAGATCACAATTTTATCATTCTCAGAAACCTCTGGTCTTCCAATTAGAAAAGGTAAAAAATTAGAGTTGACATGATTTTTTTTCCACTCCCTCTTGACTAAAGACCAATGCCATTCACATGAGTTTATATAAATATGCTCTGAATTTGTAATCAGGAGACTTCCATTTTGGTCCTGACTAAACCAGGTGCCAGCTATATAACTTGAGGCAAATCAAGTAACCTCTCTGATCCTCAGTCTCTCATCTGAACAACAAGAACTTTGGGTTATATGCTAAGATCCTTTCCAACTACAAAAATATTCCAATTTATCCATCTGTTTTTTTAATGCCACAGCTGCAGCCAACCTATTACTGCACATAGCAAAGCTGAAAATAACCATTCAAGGACAAAATATGATGTGTAAAACTGAACACTCAAACCAAAAACTTTTGGACAAAGAAGATAAATTCTAAAGGCTACTCAAAAATAAATCAGCCAGGTGTGGTGGTGCATGCCTGTAATTCCAGCTACTTGAGAGGCTGAGAGAAGATGATAGCAAGTTCAAGGCCAGCCTGGGCAACTTAGTGAGACCCTATTTCAAAATAAAACTTAATAAATAGGCTGGGAGCACATCTCAGTGGTAGAGTGCTTGCCTAGCATGAACAAGGCTCTGGGTTCTATTCCCAGCACCATAAATAAATAAATAGGTCTGGGGGTATGGCTCAGTGGTAGAACACTTGCAAGCATGTGCAAGGCCCTGGGTTCAATCCCTAGCACTGCAAAATAAATAAATAAGTAAAGCTAAATTATTCCTATAAAACAATACATCAAGTCACTAATATTTTTGGCTTTCCCATCAAGGAAATGTGGCTAGTTTACTAGCAATTGTTTCAGAAACATTAAACATTTCACCTATTAATTCTCTTTAAATTGCCTGAAATATGATTACTGTGGATGATTTAACTTGTGCAAGTGATAGCCAATATAAGATGAGGAAAGATGAATGGAAAAGAAAGTGAAGACAAGAAGGGGTTAGGAGACAGGGACATAGGAAAGGTCTAAGGCTCAGAGGTTTCAACAAAGACCAAAAGATCACAGAATAGAATGATAATCATGATTTCAGAGGTAGACTATGATGGAATGAAATGAGAGTGAGCAACTGAATTTTGGAGAACAAGGAACAAAGATGCCAAAGATTTGGGGGGTTTATTCACATGTACTGTGAAGATACTCACAATGATATTAAGACTTGGAAAGAGTCTTCAATGAATGGGAAAGTTAACAGACACCAAAAACAAGGACAAAATATATGGTGCCACCAAAGGGCATAAATCTAGGATGCAACCATCACAAACCTGGTAAACTTAAATTGCACAGAATATCATAGACTGTTCAATTTATAAGGAACATGCTTTGAAGCTGTTTAAAACATTTTTGCTTAAAGCGATTATTTCTATGGTGGTTGCAAAACAATCATTTTCCAACTCATTTCTTCTATATTTATTAGGATTAGGATTTTTAGACACCCCATTTAAAGCCCTATTTTATTCAACACAAATAGCACACATGAGGATTACATAAAACCATTTTATGAAAGTTTCCATTAGAGTTGTAATCCTTGGCTAAGCTTTATCTATACAATACCAAAATAAGAGGCTAACTTAAGTAAAACACTCAGAACAGGAAAACTGCAGCTTACAAATAATTGTGACCTCTGGGTATGGTAGTACACACCTGTAATTCCAGTCACCTGGGAGGCTGAGGCAGGAGGATCACAAGTTCTGGTTCAGCCTAATCAACTTAGACTCTGTCTCAAAATTAAAAATAAAGAGGACTAGGGATGTAGTTCCATGGTGGAGCACTCCTGGGCTCAATCCCAGTACCACAATAAAATAAAATAACTACAACCTACCTGTCACATTATTTTTTGCCAAAAGAATTTCTAAAAGAATCATTATTATGAAGATATCAATTTTTAAAAACTATTACATTCTTAAGTATGTAAAGGAAATTTAGCTATGTAAAAGTATTAATATTTTAAATTATTAAAATATTTTCTCAGAGGAAATTTGTCCTATTCAATAATTCAATAATGACCTTTAATCTTTACTCAGGAAAAAATTAAATACCTTGACTGCAATTCTGTTTTATGTCTCCCTTGTTATTAATTACTAATCCAAGTTACACTGCCACATTTGTTCATCCAAGGTCAAACACAATCAGCATTTAATTTTTGTCTTTTGCAGCTGCTAAAAAGCTAATACAATATAAAGTCATAATTATATAATGTTCTACTACAGGAAATAACAGTCAATTGGGGCTAAGGTATTGCCCTTCCTTACACTGAGTTGAAATATCTTTCTGTGAAACTATTTTCTAACAATTAACAGGATCCAACTATGAAACTGGCTTCTTTGTGAATTGCCTAATAAAGGCTGAGAACTGGGAAAAAATCATTTAAATGGAGAGATAGAATGCCATATCCTGTTTTGTTTTTTTTTTTTTTTTTTTTTGCAGTGCTGGGGATTGAACCCAGGGCCTTGTGCTTGCAAGGCAAGCACCCTACCAACTGAGCTATATTCCAACCCACTAGAATGCCATATCCTTTAAGCATTTTTTATGTTTTCTAAAGTTCATGATTGTAGATTGGATATCTAAATAGCCCCTGTCAGAGTCTCAAAATACTTGAAATTTTTAAAGCAAAAGCACCCTAATCACATGGTGAATAAAGAAAAAGGTGAAACTGCATTTAATTGGTATATAGAATATAAAGATTGTTGGACTTTCTGGGGTTTTTTTGGTTTTGTTTTTGTTTTTTTGCCTGTCTCACACAGGCAGTGTGCTTATAGTATCGATCCTATATAAACCTCAAGGTCAATACATTATCATATCAAAAAAGCGAGTGACTAAGAATTATTATTGAAAGGGATCATAATTTCAAATGAAGAAAGTGGTCTCCTTTTACAAAGGAAAATACTTATTTTAAATGATTGCCAAAAAATCAGGGATTGTAGCACATTATATGGGCTGAAAATAAAGATTTAGCAGTCATGGTATACTGACAATAATTAGTGTCATGGAATAAAGTAACCCAAGGAGAACATTAGAGTGACAAAATAAGAGAGCCAAGAGGAACCCAGAGAAACCCCAATATTTAAAAGCTAAGAGAAAGTAGAGACTTTCCAGCAGAAAGCGAAAAAGAAAACCAGGAGAAGGTGCTGCGACTGAAGCAAAAGGCAACGAGTATTTTAAGGAATGTGTATGAGTGCCAAGTACTACCAGGAAGTTGAACAGAATCAGTACTGTGCATGCTCCACTCAACTTCAAGTCCATTAATTTTCCCCAGGCTGGGACAGATGAGGAGGCATTTAGACAGCAATTTTAGATAATTGGGAAATTCTGAATATAAAATTATCTATATGTAAATAACGTATCTATATGTAGATAACATTACCAGTGTTAAATTTCTTCAGTGTGATTTAGCATCATAGTTATACTCTTAGGAGATGAATGGTCAAGTATATAAAGGGTAATATCATAATATGTTCATTTACTTTCAAATGGAGGAAAGAGAGAGAGAAGAGGATAACAAAAATGTTAACAACTGGTGAATTTACATAAAGGACACATGGGTATTCACTGTATTTTATCATTTTTTCATCTTCTCTGTAGGTTTGCAATTTTCAAAAACAAGTTAGTGGGGAGTAAAGGCATGCAAAACAAAACAAGAAAAAAATATAACTAAGCAGGAAAAAAAGAAAGGAAAGGCACTTAAGCATATCCCAAAAAAAAAAAAAAAAAAAAAAAAAAAAAAAAAAAACACTGGTGGGAAATAGCTAGGGGAGCAAGCAGGTCAGGCAGAAGGTTAAAAGTAATGTTCCCCAAAAGTTCCATACCAAAGAGCATACAGATAATCTTTGAATGACATGAAACTTTAAAAAGCATTTTATCTACTATCTGAATTTCATTGAAGAGGAACATGAGGGAGGTCCCAGCTCACAGTCCTATACTCCACAGAGCCAGTAATGACTGCTTAATGGCAATAACCAACAAGAAAAGAACCAATAATAAGACGAATAGCAAGAGACCCTCTAAACTTTCAGAAAATTCTTTAGGGAATACCAAAGATGAAGGAAACAATGTCACTCACTGTTTTTCCATGAAGGTCTCAAATTGAAATACAGAACTTAAACTTGGGTGTGAGGGGGTAGGGGATATGTGGCTGATTGTCACCAGAGGGGTCTGTCAAACGGTTATAAATGACTTAATTGTCAAATTTTTAAAATATGAAATTAAGTCGATTTTTTAAAAATCAGGAATCCTATCAAGAATTTTAAAAAATGTGGCTTGCTATTTAGTAATTTTTAGATTTTTTTAAATAAATAACAGATACTTTTCTTAAGAATAATCTCCATTAGAGAAATTTTCTATTTGTCATAGCTTATGCATCAACTTGAAATCCAAAATGGTATAGTCTTCGTCAGTTCCTTAGCACTTAGAGAAATTGAATAAATGCATTTCTAAGTGGTCTCAAGGGAAGAAATAAAATATATTAATGCTCTCAAAGTGCTCCATGGGGGGCAGGGGGGAAAGGCAGTAGATTATTAACTGAAAATCCATCGACATAAAATTTTAAGTGTAAAGTGAAGTTCAGGAGAGTGAAATTACAACATTTAATTTCTGTTACATGGAAAAATTCCAATTCTCCAAGTCAAGGTAGCATACTGAATCTGTCAGAATTAGTTCTGATTCAGGTTCAGTCACCAACTAGTGTATTTAACTTTGGGCAGTTCTTCAATCCGTCTCAGTTTCTTCATCTATAAAAGAAAACTAATCAGAGCTTCCTCTAAGAGTATTGGTGAGAAATAATGAATGTAGCAGGCACTCAAGAAATTGCTATTATTAGTATTCTTTTGTATATTATAAAAAAAGTGAAATAACAATAACATTACAAAATCAATACTACTCTCTAAATGGATGACAGGCAGCCCAGAATAAGAAGATAGTCTCCATTTTATATGTAGGCTGTTCTTTCTTAACACTGCCACAATACTGCAGAGCCAGAGTACTATGGTTGAGATAAATGATCAAGCAGGAAAAGAAAATCCTTAAACACTATAGTAAGACCACTAGAAACAGCAACAAAATTCTTGCCTTGACTCTGTCACTTACTGTGATTCTTTTTTTAAAAAACTAAACCTTTTTTTATACCTTTAATTTTTATCTTTATGTGGTACTGAGGATCAAACCCAGTGCTTCACACACGCTAGGTGAGTGCTCTACCACTGAGCCACAACCCCAGCCCCTTACTGTATACTCTTAAGTGAATCACTTTGCCTCTCATACCTTCCGTTTCCTCTTCTGCAAATTGAGAACAACCCTTCACAAGGTTGTGATGATCCAATGTATGTATGTGAAAGGGCCTGGCCACCACACAAGCACTATGCAAATAAAAGGTACTTTATAGAAGTAAATTTAATTAAAGTTAGTTTCTGAAGGCAGCAACATTAGGAGGCAACATAAAAGGATGTAATGGCTGACAGTAACACTTTGTAGTCAGAGCCCCATGGGTTCAAATTCCGACTCTGGCAGGTGAAAAGATGTATAACCTTAACAAACAGTTACCTCACTGAGCATGAGCTGCTTCAACTATACACACAGGAATAACAATACTTTACTCAGGTTTATTGTAAGTACTAAATAAAATATATGTAAAATATGTTTAGCATGCCATAAAATACTGTTAAAAATAGCTATTATTTTCTCTCAAGAGTTTTTAAAATATTCATAGCCCTTGACACAGTAATTTCATATCTAATCACCTGATTAATCCATGGGAATAATCCAAACTAAGGAAACAGCGGTGCATAAATAAATTTTTAAAGTGTTATTTGTATTTAGTAAAAAAAAATTAATCTTAGAAGAATACTCAAGTATATTATGGTCTATCCATTAAATGAAATATTTAGCAACAGCTACATTGATGTTTACAAGTCATTTTTAACAAACTGAGAAATATTTATATAATAACATTTTAGTGCTGCAAGTGAGGCTACAAAAACTAATATTTAGGATGATCAAAACTCTTCATTAGAGGCTGTGGTTGGAGCTCAGTAGTAGAACACCTGCCTAGTATTGTGAAGCCCTGGGTTCATTCCCTAGCACCATGACAAAGAAAAATTAAAAAAAAAAAATCTACATCATTATGTTTCAGAAATGGACAGGTTTCAAGACTAATGAACTATCCTGGTGTCCACCTGCCTGAGACTGAGTTAATCCCACAAAAGATGCTACATCAACTTTCCCTCAGCTGTGCTAGTCAAGAAGAACCCAGGTGCTAGTTGTTTATCTTCTGATGTGATGGCTTATTGCTAAATAAAACATTTTCTCTCCTACCAAAAAGTTTACATTACACCAAAGTGGGCAGGGTGAAAACCCTGGAAGTTGTTAACTCTGGGTAGCAGAATGATGAGTATCAGTTATTTCCAAAAGCTTTTCTCTATTTTCTAAAATTTCTGAATGAGAAACAAATTTTATAAATGGGTAAATGTAAGTAAATACTATTGTGTCAACTTTCAGCAGGTTTATTATGTGAAATGTGAAATCATAACAAATCTTATTTGACACATCTAACAAGAGGTAACAGAAAAATAAAAAGAATTATAACAAAGTACTCTAGACAAATTAACATATTAGATATGTTAGTTAACAAATTAGATAACTAACATGGGCAGATTCCTAGAAAGACATGAACTGCCAAAAATTACTCTAGAGAACATCTGAATAGACCTAAACAAGTGAAGAAATAAAATAATCAAGAAACTACCCACAACACCCAGCTTCTCCAGGTTCTCGAGACGGAACTGGCCCGCTAGTGAGAGCCTTTCTGACCAGAACAGGCTCCGAGTCCCGGAGCCCCTGCAGTGCAGCGTACTCTGGCAAAGAACCAAGGGAGAGCCGCGATCCGCAAACAGCCTCTGGGATTAGGGCAGGGCAGCCAGAGACCTCTTCAGGCGGCTCTGCCCACTCCGGCTGCAGGCTCTCTTCACGGGGCGATCCAAGATGGCGGCCTAGAGGGAGACTGCACCCCCAGTCGCTCCACAACCCTGGAGTTAAGAAGGGGAGGCATTGAGAGACTCGGACTGAAACAGAGCCACAGGTGAGTCTGCCCACTGGGTAAAGCTCGGCCCGGGTGGCAGGCCCAGATAGAGGTGGCTTATTGGAGCCGGGCAGGGCAGCTAGAGTCATCCACAGGCAGCCCTGCGCACTCCGGCGGTGGGCCCCGCCCACACAGCCAGCTTCTCCAGGTTCTCGGAACGGAACTGGCCCGCTAGTGAGAGCCTTTCTGACCAGAACAAGCTACGAGTCCCGGAGCCCCTGCAGCGCAGCGTACTCCGGCAACGAACCAGCGGAGAGCCGCGATCAGCAAGCAGCCTCAGGGATTAGGGCAGGGCAGCCAGAGACCTCTTCAGGCTGCTCTGCCCACTCCGGCTGCAGGCTCTCTTCACGGGGCGATCCAAGATGGCGGCCTAGAGGGAGACTGCACCCCCAGTCACTCCAGAACCCAGGAGTTAAGAAGGGGAGGCATTGAGAGACTCGGACTGAAATAGAGCCACAGGTGAGTCTGCCCACTGGGTAAAGCTCGGCCCGGGTGGCAGGCCCAGATAGAGGTGGCTTATTGGAGCCGGGCAGGGCAGCTAGAGTCTTCCCAAGGTAGCCTTCCACACTCCGGCAGTGGGCTCCTCCCACACGGCCAGCTGCACGGCGCAGGCCCACAGTGAGAGCATTTCCGCACAGAGCCAGTTCCAAACCGTGGAACCAGTAGGGGGCTAGGGGCAGTTTTCTTCGGATGAGCTGCTTTATCAGATTCCTCCAAGACATCAGGCTACTGAAGGCTGGGAGGTGATACACTGGAAATCTACCGGGACACTATAAGCCAGTAGCGGAAAACTGCAATATCTCAGGGTCCCACTCACAACTGACCAATATGAGAAAACAAGGGAAGAAAATGTCCCAAACAAACCTAGATACTACATCAATAAAACCCAATGACAGCACAGCAGAAGAAATGTCAGAAAGGGAGTTCAGAATGTACGTAATTAAAACGATCAGGGAAGCTAATGAGGAGATGAAAGAGCAAATGCAGGCATTGAAGGAGGAGATGAAAGAGCAAATGCAGGCATTAAATGATCGCACCAATCAACAGTTAAAAGACCAAATACGGGAAGCAAGAGATCATTTCAATAAAGAGTTAGAGATACTGAAAAAAAAACAAACTGAAATACTTGAAATGAAGGAAACAATAAACCAAGTTAAAAACTCCATAGAAAGCATAACCAATAGGATAGAACACGTGGAAGACAGAACCTCAGACATTGAAGACAAATTATTTAATCTTGAAAGCAAAGTTGGCCAAACAGAAAAGATGGTAAGAAATCATGAACAGAATCTACAAGAATTATGGGATATCATGAAAAGGCCAAATTTAAGAATTATTGGGATTGAGGAAGGCTTAGAGAAACAAACCAAAGGAATGAACAATCTATTCAATGAAATAATAACAGAAAATTTCCCAAATCTGAAGAATGAAATGGAAAACCAAGTACAAGAGTCTTATAGAACTCCAAACATACAAAATTACAACAGACCCACACCAAGGCACATTATTATGAAAATACCTAACATACAAAATAAAGACAGAATTTTAAAGGCCGCGAGAGAAAAGAATCAAATTACATTCAGAGGGAAACCAATAAGAATATCAGCAGATTTTTCAATCCAGACCCTAAAAGCTAGAAGGGCCTGGAACAACATATACCAAGCCCTGAAAGAAAACGGATGCCAACCAAGAATCTTATACCCAGCAAAACTTACCTTCAAATTTGACGATGAAATAAGATCCTTCCATGATAAACAAAAGCTAAAGGAATTTACAAAAAGAAAGCCAGCATTACAGAACATTCTCAGCAAAATATTCCATGAGGAAGAGATGAAAAACAACGATGCAAATCAGCAACAGGAGGCGCTAGCCTAAAGGAATAGCCAAATAAAGGAGAAACCAAATCATGTCAAAAACAAATATGAGTCAATTGACTGGGAATACAAATCATATCACAATAATAACCCTGAATGTTAATGGCCTGAATTCATCAATCAAAAGACACAGACTGGCAGATTGGATTAAAAAGAAAAATCCAACAATATGCTGCCTGCAAGAGACTCACCTCATAGAAAGAGATACCCATAGACTAAAGGTGAAAGGATGGGGAAAAACATACCATGCACACGGACACAGCAAAAAAGCTGGAGTATCCATCCTCATCTCAGATAATGTGGACTTCAAACCAAAACTAATCAGAAGGGATAAAGAAGGACATTACATGCTGCTTAAGGGAAGCATAAATCAGCAAGACATAACAATCATAAATATCTATGCCCCGAACATTGGCTCATCCACGTACGTCAAACAAATCCTTCTCAATTACAGAATTCAAATAGACCACAACACAATAATACTAGGCGATTTTAACACACCTCTCTCACCACTGGATAGATCATCCAAACAAAAATTGAATAAAGAAACTATAGATCTCAACAACACAATCAGCAATTTAGACTTAATGGACATATATAGAATATACCATCCAACAAAGAACGAATACACTTTCTTCTCAGCAGCACATGGATCCTTCTCTAAAATAGACCATATATTATGCCACAAAGCTAATGTAAGCAAATACAAGAAGATAGAGATACTACCTTGTACTCTATCAGATCATAATGGATTGAAATTAGAAATAAATGACAGAATAAAAAACAGAAACTTCTCCAATACCTGGAGACTAAATAATACACTATTATATGATGAATGGATAACAGAAGACATCAGGAGGGAAATAAAAAAATTCTTAGAAGTAAACGAGAACAAAGACACATCATATCAAAATCTCTGGGACACTATGAAAGCAGTACTTAGAGGAAGATTTATTTCATGGGGTGCATTCAAAAAAAGAAGTAGAAATCAACAAATAAACGACTTAACACTACAGCTCAAAGCACTAGAAAAAGAAGAGCAGACCAATACCAAAAGTAGTAGAAGACAGGAAATAGTTAAAATCAGAGCCGAAATCAACGAAATCGAAACAAAAGAAACAATTGGAAAAATTAACAAAATAAATAGTTGGTTCTTTGAAAAAATAAATAAAATTGATAAACCCTTAGCCACACTAACAAAGAGAAAGAGGGAGAAAACTCAAATTACTAAAATTCGGAATGAACAAGGAAACATCACAACAGACACGAGTGAAATACAAAACATAATTAGAAGCTATTTCGAAAATCTATACTCCAACAAAACAGAAAACCTCGAAGACATCAACAAATTTCTAGAGACATATGAACTACCTAAACTGAACGAGGAGGACATACACAACTTAAATAAACCAATTTCAAGCAATGAAATAGAAGAGGTCATCAAAAGCCTACCAACAAAGAAAAGTCCAGGACCAGATGAGTTCTCAGCCGAGTTCTACAAAACCTTTAAAGAAGAGCTCATTCCAATACTCCTCAAACTATTCCATGAAATAGAAGAGGAGGGAACCCTACCAAACTCGTTCTATGAAGCCAATATTACCCTGATACCTAAACCAGACAGAGACACATCGAGGAAAGAAAATTTCAGACCAATATCCTTAATGAACATCGATGCAAAAATTCTCAACAAAATTTTAGCAAATCACATACAAATATATATTAAAAAGATAGTGCACCACGATTAAGTGGGTTTTATCCCAGGGATGCAAGGTTGGTTCAACATTCGGAAATCAATAAATGTCATTCACCATATCAACAGACTTAAAGTTAAGAATCACATGATTATTTCAATAGATGCAGAAAAAGCATTCGATAAAATACAACATCCCTTCATGCTCAAAACACTAGAAAAAATTGGGGTAGTGGGAACATTCCTAAACATTATAAAGGCAATCTACGCTAAGCCCATGGCTAATATCATTCTAAATGGTGAAAAACTGAAAGCGTTCCCCCTAAAAACTGGAACAAGGCAGGGATGCCCTCTTTCACCACTTCTATTCAACATCGTCCTTGAGACTCTAGCCAGAGCAATCAGACAAACGAAAGAAATTAAAGGGATACGAATAGGAAAAGAAGAACTCAAACTATCCCTGTTCGCTGATGACATGATTATATATTTAGAGGAACCTGGAAATTCCACCAGAAAACTTTTAGAACTCATAAGTGAATTCAGTAAAGTAGCAGGTTACAAGATCAATGCTCATAAATCCAATGCATTTTTATACATAAGTGATGAATCTTCAGAAAGAGAAATTAGGAAAACTACCCCATTCACAATAGCATCGAAAAAAATAAAATACTTGGGAATCAATCTCACAAAAGAGGTGAAAGACCTCTACAATGAGAACTACAGAACACTAAAGAAAGAAATTCAAGAAAACCTTAGAAGATGGAAAGATCTCCCATGTTCCTGGATAGGCAGAATTAATATCATCAAAATGGCTATACTACCTAAAGTGCTATACAGATTCAATGCAATTCCAATTAAAATCCCAATGATGTACCTTGCAGAAATAGAGCAAGCAATTATGAAATTCATCTGGAGAATAAAAAACCTAGAATAGCTAAAGCAATCCTCAGTAGCAAGAGCGAAGCAGGGGGTATTGCAATACCAGATCTTCAACTCTACTACAAAGCAATAGTAACAAAAACGGCATGGTATTGGTACCAAAATAGACAGGTAGATCAATGGTACAGAATAGAGGACATGGACACAAACCCAAATAAATACAATTTTCTCATACTAGACAAAGGTTCCAACAATATGCAATGGAGAAAAGATAGCCTCTTCAACAAATGGTGCTGGGAAAACTGGAAAACTATATGCAATAGAACGAAATTAAACCCCTATCTCTCACCCTACACAAAACTCAACTCAAAATGGATCAAGGACCTCGGAATCAGACCAGAGACCCTGCATCTTATAGAAGAAAAAGTAGGTCCAAATCTTCAACTTGTTGGCTCAGGATCAGATTTCCTTAACAGGACTCCCATAGCACAAGAAATAAAAGCAAGAATCAACAGCTGGGATAGATTCAAACTTAAAAGCTTTCTCTCAGCAAATGAAACTATCAGAAATGTGAAGAGAAAGCCTACAGAGTGGGAGAATATCTTTGCCAACCATACCTCAGATAGAGCGCTAATTTCCAGAATCTATAAAGAACTCAAAAAACTCTACACGAAGAATACAAATAATCCAATCAACAAAATGGGCTAAGGAAATGAACAGACACTTCACAGAAGAAGATGTACAAGTAATCAACAGATATATGAAAAAATGTTCAACATCCCTAGTAATAAGGGAAATGCAAATCAAAACTACCCTAAGATTTCATCTCACCCCAATTAGAATGGCGATTATCAAGAATACAAGCAACAATAGGTGTTGGCGAGGATGTGGTGAAAAAGGAACACTCATACATTGCTGGTGGGGTTGCAAATTAGTGCAGCCACTCTGGAAAGCAGTATGGAGATTTCTCAGAAAGCTTGGAATGGAAATACCATTTGACCCAGCTGTCCCACTCCTTGGCCTATACCCAAAGGACTTAAAATCAGCATACTACAGAGATACAGCCACATCAATGTTCATTGCTGCTCAATTCACCATAGCCAGATTGTGGAACCAACCTAGATGCCCTTCAGTTGATGAATGGATAAAGAAACTGTGGCATATTTATACAATGGAATATTACTCCGCAATGAAGAATGATAAAATTATGGCATTTGTAGGCAAATGGTCGAAATTGGAGAATATCATGCTAAGTGAGATAAGCCAATCTCAAAAACTAAAGGACGAATGATCTCGCTGATAAGCGGATGAGGACATATAATGGGGGGTGGGAGGGGCTAGCATTAGGTTTAGGGTTAGGTTTAGAGTTAGGCTAAGGAGAGCGGCAAGAATGAAGGAAAGAAGGACTGTGTAGAGGGAAAAGAGGGGTGGGAGGGGTGGGGGGAGGGGAAAAATAAAATAAACATCATTACCCTATGTAAATGTAAAAAAATTTAAAAAAATAAAAAATAAAATAAAAATTAAAAAAAAAATAAATAAAAAGGAATGAACTATTAAAAAAAAAAAAAAAAAAAAAGAAACTACCCACAAAGAAAACCCAATGCTCAGATGGCTTCACTGTTGAATTTCTACTAAACATTTAAAGAAAAGTTAATACCCATTCTTCACAAACTCTTCTAAAAAACAACAGAACACTTTCCAAATCACTCTATGCAGATAATATTACCCTGATATCAAAATCAGACAAAGACATCATGAGAAAAGACAACTAAGCTGGTACCTTTTATGAACACAGATGTGAAATTCCCCTGCAAAATACTAGGAAACTGAATTCAGCAAAACATAAACAGCATTAGTACACCATGGCCAAGTGGAACTTATCCCAGGAATGCAAAGTTAGTTTAATATCTGAACTTCAAGTAACAATATGCTAGAAATGACAAAGAAACACATGATCATCTCACTACATGTGGAAAAAGCCTTTGACAAAATTAAACTCTACTTTGTAATTTTTAAAAAGTTAATAAACTAGGAATAGGACTGACTTCCTCAACCTGATAAAAAGCAACTATGAGAAAACCACAACTAGGGCTGGGGATATAGCTCAGTTGGTAGAGTTCTTGCTTCACAAACACAAGGCCCTGGGTTCAATCTCCAGCACCGCAAAAAGGAAAAAAAAAAAAAAAGTAGTTTAGAAAACCACAACCAATATCATACTTAATGGTGAAAGACTAAATGCCCCTAACAAGGCAAGGTTGTCTACTCTAGCATTTCTATTTAACATTGGAGGCTGTAGCCAGAATAATTAGGCAAAAAAAAAAAAAAAAATGAAAGCCCTGGGTTCCATCCCTAGCACCACACGCACACAAGTCCTTGGAAAAGAAGAAATAAAACTATCTCTATTTGCAGCTGACATGATTTATAAATAAAAATTCCTAAGAAATCCAAAAAAAACTCAGAGATAATAAATGAAGTCAGCAAGCTTTTGTGATTCAAAAATCAATTGTTTTACATACACTTGCAATTAACAATCCAAAATGAAATTAAGAAAACAATTATTTACAATAACACCAAAAAGAATAAAATAGGTTAGATTTCACAAAAGAAGTATAAAACAGTACACTACAAAACATCAGTGAAAGAAATTTAAAACATCCTGTGTTCATGGATCAGATGGCTTATTTATTAAGATGGCAATACACTCCAAATTGATCTGCAGATTCAACACAATCCCCGTCAACATTCCTGTTGACTTCTTTTGAGAAATTGGCAAATGAATCCTAAAATTCACATGCAAGGGACCAGAACTGCCAAATCAATCTTGATAAAGAGAAACAAAGTTAAAGGACTCTGTTATGGTTTGGATATGAGGTATCCCCCCCCCAAAAAAAAGTTCCTGTGTTAATGCAGAAATATTTAGAGGCAAATGATTAGATTATGAAAGCTGTAACCTAGTCAGTCTATTCAAACTAGGATGGACTGCCTGCGTGGTAGGCAATTGAGGGGTGGCTAGAGGAAGTGAGTCACTAGGGGTGTGCCCTGGAAGGGTACAAGTTCCCTGCATCCCCTCTCCCTCCTCTTTCTCTGCTTCCTTGCTGCCATGAGGGGAGCAGTTCCCTTCTGTCACACCCTTACCCCAGGATGTTTTGCCTCACCTAGGACCCAAAGCAATGGAATCTATGGACTGAGATCTCTGAAACCATGAAACAAAATGAATTTTTTCTCCTCTGAATTGTCCTTTTTGGGTATTTTGGTTACAGAGACACAAAATCTGACTAAACAAATTCATACTTACAAATTCAAAACTTTCTACAAAGCTACACAATCTAGACTATGATACGGCATAAGGAATACATATAGATCAGTGGAATAAAATTGAGAGTCTAGAAATAAACTCTTACATTTACAATTAATTGTTTTTTGACAAGAGTACCAAGACCATTTGATGAGGAAAGAATAATATTTTCAATAACTGTGCTGGGACAACTGGATATCCACATGCAAAGAATAAAATTTATATCCCTCCCTCACACATGTGAAAATTAACTCCAAATGGATCAAAATCCTATAAAACTCTTCAGGGAAAATAAGAGCATAAAACTTCTTGGATTTAGCAATGAACTCTTGGATATGACACCAAAAGCAAACATACACATAAATAATGAACATTCTCAAAATTAAAAACTTTTTCCTTTAAAGAACACCATCGGGCTGGGGATATAGCTCAGTTGGTAGAGCGCTTGCCTCACAAGCACAAGGCCCTGGGTTCAATCCTCAGCACCACAAAAAATAAAAAATAAATAAATAAAAAGAACACCATCAAGAAAGTGCAAACAACTTACTGAATGGGAGATCATATATTTGTTAAGGAATTTGTATTCAGAATATATGAAGAGCTCTTACAACAAAATATAAAAACGAATAACAATAACAAATGGGTAAATGATCTGAATAGACATTTACCCAAGGAAGATAAACAAATGGTCAAAAAAACATGAAAAGATGTTCAACATCACTAGTCATTAGGGAAGTACAAACAAAATCAACAATGAGATACTTCATACCCACTAGGATGACTCTAATATAAAGGACAAAAATAAGTGCTGTGAAGGGGGTGGAGAAATTATAACCCTCATTCACTGCTGGTAGGAATGTAGACTGGTGCAGCCACTTAGGGAAACAGTCTAGAAGTTTCTCAAAATGTTAAGCATATAACTACCATGTCCCAGCAATTGGTATATGCCTAAGAAAATTGAAAACATATGTCCACATGATAACTTACATATGAATATTCGTTCATAACAACATTGTCCAGAGTAGTCAAAAAATAGTACCAACCTAATGTCCATCAATTAATGAATGGATTAACACGATGTGGCATATTCGTACAATGGAACATTATTTATTAATAAAAAGGAATAAAGTACTGATTCATGCTACAACATGGACAAAGCCAGGCACAAAAGGTCACATAGTGTGTGATTTCACTTACACGAAATGTTCAGAATAAAATTCACGGAGACAGAATGCAGATTGGTGGTTGCCAGTTGTTGAGGGGAGAGGGAAACCAGGAGAAACTGCTTAAAGGATAGGGGTTTTACTTCGGAGTAAAAGAAATGTTTTGCAACTATCTAGGGGTGGTGCAACGTTGTAAATGTACTAAGTGCCACTGGGTTGTTCACTTTATAATGGTTAGTTTTATGTTATGAGTTTCACCTCAGTAAATTATTTAAAAGAAAAAGCAGTCCAAAAATCCTAGCTAACACACTTCTATTTACACTTAACATTTCAAAAGAGGAAAAGCATTTCCAAAAGAGCAGAATTTGCTTATTTGCTTTTAGAAGTTAGACTTAACCCTTTTTTTTAAACCTAAGAAATCTGGCTAAATTTAAAGAACTGTGTGTAATCCTAAATGTAAAAAGATACTCTCTCCAACCTCTGCTAATAAATTACAACAAAGGAGCTTTTGGAAGGTCTATTTCATGACATGCTTAAAGATTTGTTAGTGCACCTTCCATGTCCCTTCCTACTTTTAGAGATTAACTTGTTAATTCTTTGGCACAAGTTAACTGGGAGGGAGAAAAATATTTGATTCCTAAAGGAAAACTTCCTACACTAATTAGTATAAAACACTCTGCATCTTAAACACTCCAGCTTAAACCTGAATAAACTTTCAAAATCAAAATGTGGAATCACAACTGAGAAAACTATAACCTAATAAAGGAATGAAGTTTTAAGAGCAAATTATTCATATAATTTCCCAGCTTGTTTTTATTTTAGTTTCTTTGTAGAAGCTATGTCCCTTAAACATTCAAGTGAGTTTCAACTAGATTCCAGTAGCCATAAACAAGCTCCTTAGTAGAAATACAGGAAATATTTGAGCCTGTAATGGGGGAGAGTAAGGGATATCATCTTTTCAGAAAAACACTTTTTTTTTTTGGAAACAGATGATATTGCATTCCCCCAATTCTCCCTAGAATATGGTAAAAACATGAGGCAAATCTCATAAAGTTCTGTGTTGAATAGATATTTTAAAATAATGTAATCATTGAGTTATAAAATGTAATAAAATTCAATGATGCTACTAAATGTCACTAAGGTATGGAGATAGCTATTTATAAGAGTATTGAAGAAACAGATACAAATTATAGTGCTTTTCTTGTTCCCTGCCACTGAGTTATACATTTTCAACTGAAATTAAATCAAACATAAGGTATCTCTTAGATAATACTTTATGATACATCATAAATTCAAAGTTACATCTTACTACAGGTAGTTTCTCATGTTCCCCCAATATTTTACCTTCAATACAAGTGATGATGCCTTGTACAAAATCACACAGGGCAGCTCAAGAACCATGGGAGTAAATGAGAAAGGGGGGGAGTATGAGTCGGGCTCACTGAATCCTTTTCATTCAGAAACACAGGCACATTTCCAGCACTCACCTTTCTCAGATTTCTTGTTTTCTGTTGAAGAACTGCTACAACCCATGATTTCTAAATCATATCATGCTCACAAATTCAACTTCCGATTTCAAGATAAGAGTGTGAATAGTCTCTTCCTTGATGTTGTGAGGAGTTGCTCTTAGCTGATCCCCTTCAGTCACAGATACTAATGAGGAAGACAGAAGCAGGAAGGAGAGAAAGTACCAGTTAACAACATCAAAGCTAAGGAGCTGCTTGGCAGAATTCATTTTATGCTTCTGAATTGCTATTCATTATGTGATGTGGAAAGTGATCAGACATAATCTGACCCTGATTTATTTTCCAAATCACAACAGTAGCTACAGAGCAGCTATAGATTGTTTTTCTGCTATACACATAAGTTAGAGTTTCCCATGTCTAAATCAAATCTAAACCTGTATAAAATTAAGCATTAATAGCCAGACATGGTAACTAGACCATTCTGTAATCCCAGGTACTCAGGAGGCTAGGGCAGGAGGATGGAAAGTTTTGAGGCCAGCCTCAGCAACTCAATAAGACCATCTCAAAATAAAAATATAAAGAAATAAAAAGGGCTAGGGAATGTAGCTAAGTGGTAACAATGAAATGAAAAATTGAACTGTAAGAATATACTATTTTCTAATTGAAATATAGGGAGTGGAATATGAAAGAGCTGATACAATTGTTTTGACTTTAACCTCAAAGTAATTAAATTTATCTGGATTTTTAAAAATACAAATTGGAGGCTGACTATGAGATAAAAACAATATGTTTAAAAATATGACAAAATTAAAATCAAAGTGAATTCTTTGACAGTATTTTTCAGAATTGATTGAGGGTACTTGTTTAAAAGAAAGAAACTCAAGACCTCCCCTCCAATTTAGGAATCATAATCTGTGAAAGTGTCTTTTTCCCTTTTTTTTTTTTTTTTTTTTTTTTTTTGATACCAGGGATTGAACACAAGGGCACTTTACCACTGAGCTATATCCCTAACCTTTTTTATTTTTATTTTAAGACAGGGTCTCCCTAAATTGCTGAGGCTGACCTCAAACTCAAGGTTCTTCTGCCTCAGCCTCCAGAGTCACTGGGATTACAGGCATGCACCAACAAGAGCATCCTTTTAAAATGAGCTCTCCAGGTATTCCTGAGGCCCCTCTGAAGTCTCCCCTCTTGCACACTAGATCTTTCTGATGAGGCTGCTGAATTGGCACTTCCATAATCACTTGATGAGGGTTTTAAACAA